>NC_050459.1:18423618-18633618 GCF_903995425.1 Onychomys torridus
GGGTTTTATATGTGATTGAAGCTTTAGTAATGTTTCTTTTACATATGTGTGTGCCCTTGTGTTTAGGGCATAAATGTTCAGAATTGAGACTTCATCTTGGTGGATCTTTCCTGCGATGAGTATGTAATGTCCTTCATCATCTCTTTTGATTTTAGTTTGAAGTCTATTTTGCTGGATATTAGGATGGCTACGCCAGCTTGCTTCTTAAGACCATTTGATTGGAAAGTCTTTTCCCAGCCTTTTATTCTTAGGAGGTGTCTGTCTTTGAATTTGAGGTGTGTTTCTTGTATGCAGAAGAAAGATGGGTCCTGTTTTCGTATCCATTCTGTTAGTCTGTCTCTTTTTATAGGTGAATTAAGTCCATTGATATTAAGGTATATTAATGACCAGCGATTGTTCATTCCTGTTGTTATTTATTTTTTGGTGGTAGTGTGTGTGTACTTCTCTTCTTTCGGGTTTACTGCTGTGGTGTTATCTATTGCCTGTGTTTTCATGGGTGTATCTGTCTTCCTTAGGTTGGAATTTTCCTTCTAGTGCTTTCTGTAGGGCTGGGTTTGTGGATAAGTATTGCTTAAATCTGGTTTTGTCTTGGAAGGTCTTGTTCACTCCATCTATGATGATTGAAAGTTTTGCTGGGTATATTAGTCTAGGCTGGCATCCATGGTTTTTTAGTGTCTGCATTATATCTGTCCAGGTCCTTCTGGCTTTCAAAGTCTCCAACGAGAAATTGGGTGTTATTCTGATGGGTTTGCCTTTATAAGTCACTTGGCCTTTTTCCTTTGCTGCCCTTAATATTCTTTCTTTATTCTGTATGTTTAGTTGTTTAATTATTATGTAGTGAGAGGACTTTTTTGGGGAGTCTAGTCTGTTTGGTGTTCTATAGGCTTCTTGTATCTTAATAGGCATTTCCTTCTTTAAGTTGGGAAAGTTTTCTTCTATGATCTTGTTAAATATATTTTCTGTGCCTTTCAGTTGGTATTCTTCTCCTCCCTCTAACCCTATTATTTGTAGGGTTGGTCTTTTCACGGTGTCCCAAATTTCTTGGACATTTTGGGTCATGACTTTGTTGGTTTTAATGTTTTCTTTGACTGATGAATCTATTTCTTCTACCGTTTCTTCAATACCAGAGATCCTCTCTTCCATCTCTTGCATTCTGTTGGTTATACTTGCCTCTGAAGTTCCTATTTGTTTACTCAGATTTTCTATTTCCAACATTCCTTCTGCTAGTGTCTTCTTCATTTTTTCTATTTCCCTCTTCAGGTCTTGGATTGTCTCCCTTGCTTTTTCATGATTTTCATTCAAGGATTTATTGTTTTCTTCTGCTTTAATTGTCCTTTCCTCTAGTTTTTTTTTATAGTGTTCTTCCCATTTTTTGTCTGTTCCTCTACTTTATTTTTGATTTCTTCTATATAAGGCTCTAGCCTCTTCATGATGTTACTTATAAGGTTGTTTTCTTCTTCTTCCATTCCGTGATGTTCAGGTCTAGCTGTTGGAGAAGGGCTAGGTTCTGGTCATGCTGTATTGCTCTTTATTTTGTTGTATGTACTTCTGCCTTGACATCTGCCCATCTCCTCTTGTGTTCGTTCTTGGTCTTATCAGTGTACTTGGTCCAGAGAGAGTTGACAGATTTAGGGAGCCTCTCTCTGGTCCAGATGGAAGCTCTGGGCCAGATGGGAGCTCTGGTCCAGATGAGAGTGCTTCCTGGATAGGAGCTGGGGGGCTGGACTCTGAGTCTTGGGAAGTCCCTGGGTTCTCCTTATTTTGTCCAGATGGGAGCACCTCTTGTCCAGATGGGAGTTCCTCTGGTCTCTAGTCCAGATAGGAGTTCCAGGGCAGGATGGAAGCTTGGGGCTGGTCTCTGATTCTCAGGAAGTGGCTGGGGTCTCCAGCAGATGGGTGTGGGGGCAGGGTGTGGAGACTGCAGTGTCTGCCTGCAGTCTTGGAAAAGGGGAGCCTTCCCGCAGGGCCCGCCAATTGGCAGGTAACTGGGGCCAAGTTGGTCAGGTCCTCCCGGGGTGGCCTGTGTCCAGCGGTGGGACCCAGGCACCCTCTCTGACTATAACCCAGGCACTCACCTCTGGTCCAGATGGGAGTTCCCATGATTGATTTTTTGAAATGCTAATTCTACCCTGTGTTCTTGAGCTAAATCTCATGTGGCCATGATGTATTATCTTTTTCAAACATTGTTAGAGTTGATAAAAATCGTTAAGAATTTTTCTCCATCTGTACTCATGAAGAAAGTCAGCTATTTATTTTCTTCTGGTGTGATGCCTGTTTGGGTCTCAAAAACACCCTTACATCACAGTGAGTTAAAATGTATCCTCCTCTCAATTTTCTTTCTTTCTTTCTTTCTTTCTTTCTTTCTTTCTTTCTTTCTTTCTTTCTTTTTTCTTTCTTTTTCTTTCTTGATTTTTCTTTCTTTTCTTTCTTTCTTTTTCTTTTTTTCTTTTTTTTAAATGGAGAATTTGTGTGCAATGGTTCTTTTCCTTAATCTTTTGTGGAATTTCCTGGTGAATCTAGAGGACCATGATTTTCCTTTGTAGAAAAGCTTTTTAACCACTGGTTAGACATCTTTACTACACTGCCCTCTGGCTTACTTGTTTATTCTTGAGTGAGCTTTGGTAATTTATTTCTAAACAATTTGGTCATTGTATCCTACATCATGTCATTGATTGGCAGGAAGTTTTCCATGACAGTTTGATAAGTATTGACTCTTGAGATCGTGTTTGCTCCTGAGACTGGTGTTGCTATAGAGATGGATGCCTCCTTCCTCTCTCTCATCAGTCAGTCCAGGGGTTTATCAGTTTTGCTGATATGCTTTCATTGATTATCTCTTCTGTTTTTCTTTTCTACTTTGTTGGTTCCTGGTCTGATATTCACTTTTGTGAGCCCCACACATACTTATGAGATGTTTGAGGTAGAAGTTGAGGCCATTGCTTTGAGTCTGCTCTTCTTTCTTACTATCAGCAGCTAGTACTATAGATTTGGATGTATTTTCAAACTTTCCATGTCATGAAAATGCTAAAGTTGATTGAGCTTTTCCAATTCTGGGTATTGTGATTGGGAAGTTATTATCATTGGGACGGGACATTAGCTATGGTTATGTTCCACCTTTATAGTTAAGGAGCCAAATTAGCATCTTGAATTTAATTTATGTACATCCAATGATGCTTCATTAAACTGTTCTTATGAAATTAGTTTGTGAGGATATATATAATTATACTTAAAAAATAAACTATTCTAAATTTTGTAACTGATTTTAGAAAATAGTCTGCCTAGTTTTGCTATTGGATCTGGAATAGCCTTCAATGCAAAGCAAGTCCAGTCTCCTTCTGCTTGGACAGTCTGCATCTGTCTGAGTCCCAGATCCTTTCAGGGTCATGCTACTAGGCACACTGAAGCCTAAAGAGGCTAAGGCCAGTGGCTGTGGGAGTTCTGGCTAGTAAGAGATGCACAAGGACTGAGTGAGAATGGCAAATGAATGGACGCTTGTGAATGGGGATGTTGAGATTTCACATGAGAATAACGTGTGTGTGTGGTGGGTGCTCTCTGATTCACTAGTAGCTCAACCTAAAGCTTTCACTTTCCAGATGACTTATCCTGGCATTGTGGATCTACAAATGTTCATGAATGGTTTGAAGAACTATAGCTGGAGGTTTATTGGTTGGCTATACTTTAATCTAACAAAAGAAATGTAAACATATTAATAGGCTTCAATATTAGTTAATTTCCACCCTTCTTGGTGTATAACTTCACTCTTACCTGAGAGGAATAATAGCATTACAAACACTTAGGAGCTGGATGAATGTGACCATTATTATACACCTTAGAGTCAATATACACCTCTTGATGGAGTCCAGAAGGACTGGGTGGAGAATGGATGCTGGTGTTTGAGGCACTCATCTTTACTGGACCCTGGATTCAGTAAAGAAGAAAGTCACCAGTGATCGTGGCCTCCCTTAGCTGCTGTGTTACTAATAAACAAACAACTTTGGTAGGCAGAGGAGGTGCTGAAGACAGCCAAACCCTCTGTCTTCTTTTGAAAAAAAAATAGTCATAATTTTGTAGCCTTACCTCACCACTCCTCAAAAGTTGAGTGATTCGCATGAAACAGTAAGTCAGTGAGCAGGTGAAAAGAAGTGGGCAGCCCTCCCAGGATTCAGGTCCAGAGCAGACGGTGAGAGAAGGACTGTGTGGTGCTGTTGTATCATGTGACACCCGGTGATGTTTGGATGAAGATGTTATTATTTCCCTTGGAAGAGAAAAAATGTCTGCCCTGCGTACATGGTGACACTGCTTGAACACTTCTCAGAAGTCTTGGTTAGCTTTGTGTATGCCCATTTATCTGGCTGTCTTTAGAGAAGAACTCTGAATGAAAATCAGGTTGTCAAAAATGATGAGGGCAAAGGAGAAATCATAGAATACAGACCATGTGCTTGAGAGAGACGGGCAAAACCAAGGTTGATGGACTGGTCTGCTTCCTTTTGCTCTAACGTCACTCTCGACAGCGAGACCTGTTCATGTCTCAGTTGAAAGCAAGCATCCTTTTTTTACATGTCTACAGTATATTCTGCTTTTCAGGATATAGATGATTCATGGGAACACCGCCTTTCGCTAAAGGGGTTGCGGTGCAGAACTACATGACATAAGCTGGGGAGATGAGAAACTGTAGCACTGTCTTTGATAAGCTAATCAAATGAAAACGATGAAAAGCAAAGACAGCGTGACCTGTGATGAGTTAGAATGCGTTGAGCTGCTGAAGATCTGACTGAGGGGTGAGCCTTGGGTAGACTTAAGAAGTTGTTGTGGTCAAGCATCATAGCGGCTGTGTTGGCTCTTTTCACGTTTTTGGTAATGTCCTTGAAGTAAAGTTTTTGCAAACATTTTAGCTAAGTCAAGCTGCCTACTTGTCAAATGTCCTTTAAGTGCTGTATCTCAAATGTGATTACCTCGTCCCAGGTCACGGATATTTACTCACATTTTTCCCCCAAGAGTTTTGCAGTTTTAGCATATGCAAGACTGAGGATATGCTTGGAGTCAAGTTTTCTGTATGACCCTGGGGTAAAAAGGAAGCTTTATTTTTTATATGTGAATATTTAGTTACCTCAATACCATTTCTGCTGAATATCTTGGCCTTCATCAAAACCAATCAGCCCCAAATGTAAGGGTTTATTTATGGATTCTCAATTATATTTCCCTGACCCATAGCTATCCTTATACCACCCTGACATGGTTACTTTGACTCAATAGTTGAACTAGGAAACATCACCTCCTCAGCTTTATTCTTTGCAGCATGGTTTGGGCTAATCTGAATTCCTGTTATTTCAGGATCTGTTTATATTTAAATGTCATTTTTGATGCTACAATAAGTTAATTCCTTTTTATAATTAGCCTTCTGGATTGTTCACTATTAGTACTTAGCAAAACGGTTGGGTTTTAGACATTAATCATGTGTCTTGCAACTTGACTAAATTAGTTCTGAATTATTCAATCTAACGCCTTTTCCCCCAATAGATGTATCAGGGTCTTGTCACCTACAAATAAATTATAGTTTTTAAGAATCTGATTTAATTAATTTACAAAGCAGCAAGCTTCCTTTTGGGTTTTTCATACATCTTTAGCTCTGGTTGACCCTCCTCCTATCCCTTCTCCTACCCACCTCCCTGCCCCTCCCTCCTCCTTGCTCACCTTCCCACCCCATTATTCCTTCTTCCCGTTGTATATCATGTATGCTGCTTTTTAATTTGTGTGTGTGTGTGTGTGTGTGTGTGTGTGTGTGTGTGTGTGTGTGTGTATGCATGTATGTGTAGGTACATACACCCCTGTGTGCACATGTGGAGGTCAGAGGATGGCACTGGATGTCTTCCTTTGTCAACTCACCATATTTTTGAGGTAGGTTCTCTCACAGAGCTTGCCATCTTGGTCAGACTAACTCGCCAGCAATTCCAAGAGCCATATACCTGCACTTCCCTAGAGCCTCCATGCTCAGACTTTTACACGGGAACTGTGGGTCTAGAATCAATCTTCATGGATGCACAGCAAGCGCTTTACATACACTGAACATCTTCCTGGACCCTCATACTTCCCCTGTTTTACTAAGATTGCAATGTTGTTTACAAGACTCATGAAGGGCCTGTCATCTGGAAATAGAAATAGCTTTGCTTTTTTTTTTTTTCTTAGTACAGATGATTTTTTTTAAAAATTGTGTAGTCTGAACTCTCCCATACAGTGCAGAGTGGAAGTGGCGTGGGGACACCCTTGTCTGGCACTTCATCCTTGGAGTGTTTCTGTTCTCTCACTGTCAATGATGCTGTCAGGGTTTTCTGAGATGGCCTTTGTGACTTGGACCCCTTCATTTCCCTTCCTACTTGTTGAGTGTCACGACATTTTTGACGCTATTGGGATGGCCCTGGGATTCCTGCTTTCCCTCCTGTGAACACCACACGTTGCATTAATGAATTCTCATCCATTAAAGTAATAAAGATTCCTTGTCCGCTTTGTTTTTATAAATATTTTATGAGGTCACAGTTTTGTTTCATGCTGGTGCTATCCTCACACTTGATAGACATATTAATCTCCTTTAGTTAAGATGATTGGTTCGTTTCCTTGATGTTTTCACTTCACCCTGTTTTGTGTCTGTTGCCTGTTGGTGTTCTAGATGAAGACAGAAATACTGTAGAGGGGGTAGAATTACGAGGGAGGACGGAGTTAGAGTGGGTTAGTGTGATAGCTAAGGGGAACTTCCTGAGGCCGTGAGGAAGAGGAGCTAGGTCTAAGGAGTCCAAACTGACAGTTGAGAAGTTAGAAAGGTGAAACACATTCACGTGATACCCGTGCCAACAGACTTCCTCCCAGCCCCACCCTTCCTGGCCCCCTCCTTGTAGGTCCTGGGAGCCTGGCTGGAGCAGGATTCTCCATGCTGTCTGTCTCTGGCTGAATCTGGCAGATAGCTCCCAGGTGTTGTTTTCCTGACAGTCTGGGCTGGGCCCCTGCGAAAGCACGGGGATGGAAAGGTCAGGAAGGAGAGGAACCATGCTGTGGTTTGTCAAAATCCACATTTCCTAGAAACCATCCAGCAGCTAGCGGAAAGTGGAATTCTCAGCTCTCCACCTGCCATTATTTTTCGTGATTGGGTCTGAAAGCCTTTTAATGACTCTATGAACCAGAGGCTGTGTTCCAGGGACTAACAGCTTTTGAGAGAGAATGGAAAAGAAAGGGTGACTCTAGATGTGTTCTGTCTGCATAAAGGCAGGTGATGAAGTGGGACTCAGGAATCAGTGTCCAATTCAGCCCTCCTCAAGAGAGCAGGTTTGTTAACAGAAGGATATAGCGGTTCTGGGCACATCTGGGGAGAACGGCTTACATAAAACCACCGCTTACTGAACCACCTGTGTGGGGAAAAGGAATTATTTCAGAAGTTCCCCATTTTCCTTTAATCATGGGATAATTCAAAGCAACCTGCAAACAGACCAAAAGGAAGGACTGGAGTAGGCAAATGTATACTTTAAAAAGCAGGTGGCACTCTGGCTGTCAGCTCCAGAGTTGCAGCTGGTAGCATATGTAGATTCCCTCTGAAGGGTCTCAAAAGCAGTGTTAACCCAAACAAGGATTTCTGGAAAAATAAAAGATGCTTCTGAATGCTTAACTCTGTTTGCGGACTCAGCAGCATGAGATTCAAAGTGGGGCGGGAAATACCTGTTTCCCCATTGTTAAGTGAAACAGTGCCATGAAAACTAATTTTCTCTTAGTATCAGAGCTGGACCCTAGAACTTAAGCACTGATGGCAGGCAGACTCTCTGCCCTGGAACGCTTTGGTGAGGTCTTGTTGAGGTATATAAGACTAGCTCAAATCCAACTGTATGTGGTAGTGGTGGGTACCAGGGAAAGAGGTGAGGAGGCCACATTATTCTTCTAACACACCAATAAGTGCTCTCCATAAAATTTGCCAGCCACTCTTTGTGCATTATAAATGTTATATATGTGTATAAATTGTTTTAATAATAACACGAATATAATTTTCTTTATTGTTTTAATTTAAAATATAATTACATTCATCTTTCCCGTTTTCTTTCTTCCCTCCAAGCCCTCCCAAACTCCCCAAATCATGGCTTCCTTTCCTTTAGATTTTTACTTTGTCTTTTAGTTTATATATTTAGTGCCTAAAAACATAAAAACATTAACCTGCTGAGTCCATTTAGTTTTATTTATATGAACATGATATCAGGATTGAACACTTGGCATTAGATAGCCAATTAGGGCTCTCCTCCCCAGAGAGGACTGTTTCTCCTTCTCTGGGTAAAAATTTTAAATGTAGTTACATTTCAAGTGTAGCCAAATAACTTATCTGTTAGCATACAATTTTCTGAAGGATGAGTAAATACTCAGGCAAGCAGCTATTGTGTTTTAACAATTTATACATATATATGTATATATACATATATACATATATCACACACATACATACACACACACACACACACACACACACATATATATATATATGTGTATGTATATATGTATATGTATAATTTTTTTAAACTGTTGAGAGTGGAATCTCATTAAGTTTTACCCTGTCATCTGACTCATCTGGTTACTTAAACTGATAGTGGGCATTTGTAGAAAACTGGTCTGTGAAGAATATTTAGAAGTGCATTATGGGAACGGGAACGGATCAGGACTATTCAAATGATGAGAGACCAAAGATTTAGTCTTAGGAACAGAGTTCAGCTTGGGAGTAATTATATAGTACATCACAGAGTGCAAAATAATAGGGTAAAAGGAGACACTAATGTGAAAATGTTATATGGAATAATGAGACCATCAGACAGGTTGAGCAGCGTGTGTGAGCCCACTGCTTCTGGAGACTTCTTTGTGGGTATCAGGGTAACTTCTCTGGCTTATATCTCACTGCTTTAGAGGGCAGATTCTCTATTACAGAGAATTTTCCATAGACGGGACTTTGCTTAAACAAACAGGTCTTCTGCCTCTGGCCATGGCAGGGCTTATGTGAGGAGGTGATATTTTTATGCAGTATTAAGTTTTTCCATCACTCAGCCATGAACTTTCTAAAGGAGACCAAGGTGCCTGGAAGGTTGCAGCGCAGGGCTGGCTGACATCAGAACTTTCAGATTTCAGATGATCTGTCAGCTTGTTCCTTCAAGCCAGCTAGGTCTTTCTGACTTTAATCACGGATCACTCTAGCATTAACTGCTCTGCAAGGGGCTTAGCAGGGAATATAATTTCTGTGTTTCCTCCCCACCCCCACATATAAAAAAAAGTAGCAAAAAAAAAAAAAGAAGAAGAAAAGAAAAGAAAGGGCAGAGCTAGATGGCCCTGCTCTTGTGTTTCTCCTGTGACTACTCATGCACAGACATCATAGAGACACATTTAGCTCCAGACATAGCACAGAAAAAACCCTTTCTCCATATCTTAGTGTAATTCAATTTTTTAGATTGCAAGACTTTGATTTTAAATTGTTATGCACTGATGTAGTCATTTGTGCTTACAGACAGCAATGTGGGTTTTGTACAAATATGTTTATACAGTTATGGTACATCTTACCACACACAACTCTCTCCAACCCAAACGTATGTGCCCCAATACATTACTTATTAAGGACAAGCATTTCTTATTTCAAATGGTTTAAAAAATATTTTAAAAAAAGCAAAGTGACCTAATTCTAGGAATTTTGGTACTACTTTATAAAGGATGGACTGATTTCTGAGTTTATAAAAAGAGACTAAGAGAACATGTAGTGTAGATGGACGACATACACATTGTTCTGCTGGACTCTCACAATATAAGGCAGACCGGAGGGCTTGGGAGACACATGTACTTGCAATTTGGAAGCCAGAAGTTCACTGTCAAGGTCCCAGTGAGGTTGTTTTCTGTTCTGTTGAAAGGGCTGACTGGCCTGCAGACCAGAAGGGAATGAGATAGAGGAGGGGTAGAGGGAAGAGGGAGATGGAGAAGGAGAGGCCTACAGTGCATCTGATCCTAGAGACAGTGGTCACACGAACTCTGTCCTGTAGGTTCTGTGGTGCCTGCAGAGGATGATTCTTTCCCTCTACACCCTCCAGAACAGTTCCCATTTTCTCCAGAGCTCATGCTTCAAGCACAGTCTCCAATAACGGCCCCTTCCCAAGGTTCCTGCTTGTGTATGCTATGGGTATTGCTCTTTGATCCATGCTGCAGCATTTGGCTTTGGAGATAGCTGTGGAGGGCTGGTCCTTCTCACTTCCTTTCAGACTCAGGCAAGATTTAATCCAGATGCTAAATCACCATGTTTGTAATGAATCAGGAAAATTGTGGGTTTTCCCTCCTTAACTATGGGAATAATTTTTGTCCAAAAAATTTGGAAAAATCAAAGACATAAGAAAGTTCAAATCACTTGCAATTAGACCAGAGGTTCTCAACCTGTGGGTTGAGGCCCCTTCATGGGGGAAGGGGGTGGGTTACATATCAGATATCCTTCATATCAGATATTTATATTATGATCCATAGCATAGCAAAATTACAGTTACAAAGCAGCAACAAAATAATTGTATGGTTGGGAGTCACAAGATAAGGAACTATATTAAAGGGTGACAGCATTAAGAAGGTTGAGAACCACTGAATTGGACAATGTAAATCCTTTACTGTGTTTTCTCTAGACTTACAACACATACAGGTGTTTCAGTTTTTTATTTATGAATGTTACATCCTTCATGTTCTGGCTTAAAACTTCCATTTTCTTAATATTGCCATATACACATTTTTTTCATATTGGTGACCAGTGTTTTGTTTGCTAATGACTATGATGTCATCTGTCATTCAACATTTTATAGTATTTACCTTTCTTGTTTTAGAGCATTCACTAATTTTTGATGGTCACCTTCATAAATCAGAGGATGTGTGTGTCTTTAATCGGTCCTTGACATAAATTCATAGGAGTAAGATTGTTAGCTGCATTAAGCCATGCCTTTTTGATATGTTTTGTCAAACTGCTGTAGCAAGATTCTGTGGCATTGCTTACCTCCAAGCTGAACACAGAAGTTAAAGTTTCACTGCAAAATGGATTATGTGTAGTTGAGGAATCTGTACCACTTTGATGGGAGAAAAATAAACCTTAACTGAATTTAAATTTAGTTAAATTTTAAAATTGTCAGGTTGCATTTGGGTGAATTTCTTAAGTGCCTTTGGTTATTCTTCTAAAGTTTTAGTTATTTCTGTTGTCTAGTTTCAATATTGCCTTTTCTGTATGAATTAGTGTGGTGGTATTTTGTGTATGATCTCACAAATAAAGCTTTCCTGAAGATCAGAGGGCAAAGCCAGTCATTGGTTAGCTGTGGCACTAAGAGTGGTGGTACATACTTTTAATTCCAGCACTTGGGATCTCATGCCTTTAATCCCAGCACTTGGGAGGCACACATGCCTTTAATCCCAGCACTTGGGAGGCACACATGCCTTTAATCCCAGCACTAAGGAGATTGAGACAAGAAGTGGTATGACTGGGTGGAGAAAAGGAATATAAGGCAGGGAGAGACAGGAGCTCAGTCCTTTCAGCTGGAGAGTTGGTGAGGTGAGAGGTGACTATGGCCTGTTCCTTTGTCTCTCTGACCTTTCAGCATTTACCTCTCATATCTGGTTCTGGGTTTTTATTGTAAGACCAATTAGGATTCCTGGTACAAATTACTGATGTTGTATATTCTGTCAAAGGCCTGTTGCGAATACTGCTGTGGGCTGGCTGGTTTTATGTCCACTTGACACAAGCTAGACTCAATTTGGAAGAGGTAATCTCAATTCAAAATCATGCCCCCATTTGACTGGCCTGTGGCAAAGCATGTAGGGTATTTTCTTGATTGACATAGGAGAGCCCAGCTCACTATGGTCAATGTGCTATAGGCAAATAGGCTGAACAAGCCATGGATAGTAAGCAAGGAGCAGTATTTGCCCATGGCTGCTGTATAGGCCCTTGCTTCCCACTTCCTGTCTTGGGTTCCTGCCCTGATTTCCCTGGATGATGAACTATAAGCTGTAAGATGAAATGAACCCTTTCCTCCCCAGACTGTTCGGCCATGGTATTCACTGCAGCCATAGAAACTTTGAATGAGGCCCCTGCTTTATCTTAGGTTTCTTGAAGGCACTTTTTTCACCCATGTCTCTGTGTATTTATTGCCCTTGATTCTTTTGCTGGTTAAAAATTTCCCAACTCAGGGTTAGATGTGTCCAGCTAGTTTCCTTAGATTCCAGGGCTTTTAATTTTACTTTGTTTGTTTATATTTTGTATCAGTGTAGCCATAATAGATGTGTTCCCGTCTTGCGGGTATGAGTTCTTCAGTTTCAATCCTTACCTTCCTCCTCACCTCTGCTTTTCAGATAGGATCTCACTTTATTCCAGCATGCCTTGTACTGACTTTGTAACTTCAAATTCATGATCCTCTTGTTACCTCCCGAGTGCTGGAATTACATGTGTGATGTCACACCTAGCCCCCCTTCACTTCTTTATCCGATTTGTCTTCAATACAATTTGTTTTATCTTAACTTCTGCAAAGATCTGCAGTGCAACTCCATTCTTGAATGCTATAAAAGACTTTCAAATTATGTGATGGCATTTTTAATTTCCTTCCTTTATTAACTCAGACGGTATCATCTCAATCAGTTGTCTGGTTTCATTTTTCAGGTTGTACCCTCAGTTCATTTTTTTCCCTCCTCTCATTAAATGACACAGCATGTATGCCATCAACAACTTCTATTTGTCCTTGCATGTACTTTGAAAATAATTATTTGAACGTACCTCTGAAGATCTGCTAAAAGTTGTCTGCGGGTGGAGCTCCAGTGATTGACTGCTCAGCATGGGCAAACCTCTGATTTCCATCACCAACACCACCAGAAGTTTCCTCTACATCACACAGTGTTTTATGTGTGCTGCTCACCGTTGGCAGGACAGGGGCTACAAAGGCTCACTACATCCTTCTGTGTGTGCATTGGCCGTGCATTGGCCAGAATACTGGGATTCTTTCAGGATTGTCCCATCTAATTCCAGCTCTCAAAGTGGCTGCAAGCCCTGTTGGTAGCCCATCACCTGTGAAGGAGGCCCGGAGCCTGGTGTGTTTGGTTAGTTCTGATCTTTTCTGTGATAGTAAAACCTTCCTCTGGGGTTTTCCCTTCTCACCTTTCTCTATGGCCCAATGTGCACACTCACTCAGTGTGGGAAGGTTCTGGACCCAGCTTACTTCTGTGGCAAGAACAGAAGATGTAGAAGTCTAGAAGGAGGCCACTCTATAAGCATCTATAACTCATATGGTTTCCCTGCCTTTAACCACCTTGACTCCTAGTGTGGGCCAGGACATCCTTGCCTAGTGTCCTCAGTCATGATTTCTTAAGTGGGATCCTACCAGCTTTTCTCCCATGCCATGAGAGGGAATCCCTATTTCCCACTGGGCAGTTCTCTAAGCCCCAGTGAGTTAGTCTGGTGTTTGTTGTCTTGAAATACCTCAGAAATGGTGGCCTGTGAAAACCACAGTTCTATAATTATCAGTCTGTTCTGGGCTCTCTCCATTTTCCCTTGCTGCTCTTGGCTTTCTTTAGCTGGTTTCTGGAGGAGGTATAGTTAGATGGCTATGATGAAACAAGATGGTAAAAGGCTTATCTAGGAAATCAAGAACGAATCATGAGGATTATTTAAGATCACACCTCTCCTGCCAGCCTCACAACTGAGATCTGAGGACGAAATGGGATGATGAATGTGGAAATTCTCTGAAGACTGCTTGAAGAATTATGCAAATACAAACTTGCTTTGTTATTTCCACGTTTTGTATGAAGAGAGGCCTCGTCAGAAGCAAACTCAAGTTAGACTTTTTAAAAAAGGAATGTGCAATCGTGGAAAATGGCTATTTTGGTGGAGCACAAATCAATTCCAGTTCCCATGCTCTCCCTCCCTTCTGCTCAGCAATCTGAAATAGAGGCTTGCAACTCTCTTCCTTCTCGAGAAGTACTCGCGCTTTATTTAGTTTCTTGGAGGGTCAAGAGGTTGTTTTGGCAGAAGAAAGGATCTTTGGATAGGTCTGACCAGGCACAATGCCCAGGGTAGGGCAAAGGTTTTGGTTAAAGTGGAGGAGCTGGGATTTCCCCAGGCCCTCTGGGAAGCTCTAATGCCTGTGGTTTCTGTGAAGGAAGAAAAGGCTTTGGCTTCCAATGCAAATGCAAGGGCCAGAGAGACCCAGGCTGACTCTTGCCACTGGAATAGCCTGTTAGTTCCTGTTCACCTTTTCTTCCTTCATATAATTGTCCCTTCTCTCTCCTGAAACTCCCCTAGCCTCATCTAAACTCTGGAGTATTGTTTTCTACTGGAAGTTACTGTCACTTAAAAAAAAATGTATTGGTTCTTTGTGGATTTCACATCATGTATCCTGATCTTACATCCCATTGATCTCCCCATCTACCTTGCTTCCTCCCTCTGCCCTTGCAACCTCTCCAGCAAAACAAAATTTAAAAGTAAAACAAACAAACAAACAGAAAACTAGAAAAAACCTCCCCAAACCAAAACAAACAATCTCAGCGTGGAAGCTGTCTGTCACATGGCCCAGTGAGTCACACAGTGTGTGTACCCTTTAGTCTGGGCATCTTATAATTGTGCATTGTGATGAGTCTACATTGGGTGAGCCAGCTGGGGCAGTGCTGGAGAGTTTGCCTGGGTGGTGACTATGTGAAAAAGGAGGTGGCTGACTAACCCAGCTACCACCCACACCCAGAACCAGGACTACGAGGTAGCCCACCCCAATATCCACCTCATCTACGAACTGCTGGAGTATGTGAAGGGACTTGACCTGCAAATCCAAAGGATCTCCACAACACAAGGCAATGGTAGGGTATCCAAGAGAAGTCCCAGTGAGGGAGGGCCCAGTGTAGCATGAATTGTTAGAAGGCCTTATTAATTAAAAACAAACCTAGGAGCCAGATATTGGGGTGAACACTGAAAGATCAGAGAGACAGAACAGGCCACAGCTAACCTCACTTCGCCAGTTCCTCAGCTGATCTCATTTCCTCAAACTGGAAGCCTCTGTGGATCTCAGCTGAACTGCTGCTAAAAGCCTAAAAGCTTAACCAGGCTCTAGTTCTTGGTCCTCATACCTTATATACCTTTTTGCTTCCTGCCATCACTTCCTGGGACTAAAGGCATGTGTCACTGCACCTGGCTGTTTCCAGTGTGGCTTTGAACTCACAGAGATCTAGACGGATCTCTGCCTTTGGAATGCTAGGATTAAAGGTGTGTGTACCACCATTTTCTGGCCTCTATGTCTAGTGGATGTTCTGTTCTCTGACCCCAGATAAGTTTATATAAGTTTATTAGGGTTCATGATATATTGGGGAACACAATATCACCACAGCCCAGTATTGATAGTGTAGCAGAAGGCAGAGGCCTTGAACCAGACCAATGACTCTTTGCAATGAACACTTACTCTGTCCTTTTATAATTTTAAAAGACAGTACACACTGTCAGTAATGACAAATCTTTACAATGTAAGACTCTGTTGTCATTGTGTCTACATCAAAGGACACAGTTTGGGTGATGTAGACACAATGGCCACCCTCCTCAGTGCTTGTCAGTACACAGAAGCTGAAAGTATACCATACATTTGACAGCACACATGCTTACTATTGTTCCCTATGTACCAAAACAAAGTTTAAAATGTGAAGTATGTTTTTTTGCTCTTGGCTTAAGAAGGCTCGGGTAATATCAAGTATCCCATTGAAAAAAATATGCATTTGGAGCATTAATCAGGGCCAATTCTATCAGTCCACACACCAAACACTTTAGATCAGTGATGGCTTTTACTAGATGTAATGATGTGATGAAATGTGAACTTAATGCAGAATTGCCATGGTATGAGTATTGCCACACTATTGCTACATATTGCAGGCAAGTTTGTTAAAGAGATAAAAATCAAAAAAACATCCTCCACTTTGCCTAACAAATGTTTTTCTTGTTGGCCTCTTCCTGATACACTTATGGTCATTGCATAACCCAGTTTGGTGTTTGGCTTTCTTATTCTGTATTCCTCATACAGCCAATGTGTTCCCAGCTCCTCCCTTTTCCATAAGGCCACTTCACTGCAGCTTTAAACAGCTTGCTGCTGTTGACCCAGCTGCTCTCTCTCATGTTGGTGTTCAAAGTAGGCAATGCTAAAGTGAACATCTTTGCCACAATTCAATTTTAACTTTCTGTGGGAAGTTTGTTGGTTAGAATAAATGGAATGGCGTTCCTGAGCCAAATTTCAAGGAATTTCTGGAAGGTAGTGGGTTAGAGAAGTCAGTTGGAGGTACTCAGTGAAGTGGTTCAGAGTCTCCTGATGAGGATGTGGCAAGAGCCAGGACGCATGGAGATGTCTGTTACAGCATGCTGAAATCTCAGAAACAAACTTAGGGGACCCTTTCCTACAGTCAACTCAAAATTCTGTATTCCGACGAAATGGACCCCTTCTACTGAGTGGGCTGGCTGCCGCTTTCCTTCCAGGTCAGCTGTGGGAGATCTGTAGGATCTGACTCTGGCAGTGGGAGAAAGTGATGGGGTAGAACCAAAAAGTCCAAGCAGAGGGTGTGGGGGGCTCTCATGACAGAGGGACCAAGGTAACTTCTTTTTTCCCCCAGAGCCTGCAGTGGTTTCCAAGTCTTTAGCCATAGCCCCAGGCAAAACCATGCCTGCTCTGTGCAAATAGGGCCTGGGAAGCTGAAGGGAAATACCAGAAGTGCAGTCATCAAAATTACTGAAAAACCTCAAAGCCCAACCTCTCTCCTCACTAATGGATTCGGAGAAAGGCCTGTCATTTATCCGCCTTTTCCATTTCAGATAATGGATTTTCACTAGTTTTGTCAAACTGCAGTTAAATAACTTGGTGAACTTTGCCTTTGGCGGGGAGTCTTTTCAAGAGAAACAACAAACTGCCGGAAAGGGAGAAAAGATGCTCTGGGAGGGGGGGGGGTAATACTGGGAGAGGTCCGATTCTGCCATCACCCTGTCCTCTGGGTGTGTTGGTAATACAGGAACTGCCGATTTGGACATCAGTTTCAGTCAGTGTGAATGTGAACAGTTACCACTCTGTTTACCAATTACTGTGAGCATCCGCTTTGCCATCCACCCAGGCTCTGTGTCCTGAAGACTTTTAAGGGTCCTTTTTAATTCTCCTGCCTGGGGCTGTATTTTGAATAATACTGCTATCTTTTATCTCCTCCCCAATGTAAAAAAAAATGTAAGTTTTTGTAATCAGCATTTCTCTCTCTCTCTCTCTCTCTCTCTCTCTCTCTCTCTGTGTGTGTGTGTGTGTGTGTGTGTGTGTGTGTGTGTGAGAGAGAGAGAGAGAGAGAGAGAGAGAGAGAGAGAGAGAGAGAGAGAGAGAGGGAGAGAGAATATGAATGAATGAATACTAGTTTGTACCACATCATTCTTAAGCATATTGTAGAAGTTGAGCGATGTTGTTGGGTCATGCCATGTCCTCAGAGGTCTCTAGTTCTCCATCCTATCATTTTTCCAGATGTCAAGAAAACACTCCAGCCAACCTTAATTAGAACTTGCTCTGGAACCTAGAGATGACCACAGTGTGTTTCCAGCCACACTGAAATTTGTTAAAAAAAAATTATATCCATTTGTAAAATTTCTCATGCTCTATTACTGCTTTTAAACCCCTTTGGAGGCCTTAAAAAGTGTCTGGGGACTGTTTGGAAGTATCATCTTCTTGTTCTAGGCAGAATAATGGAATTAAGAAGTGATGAATGAGGAAGGCAGGGAGAAAGGATTTATAGTGCACACCGTAAACAAAAAGCAACTTCCTGTGTTTGCCTTGGTGGCTAATCCATAAAAGTAAGCCATCATCCTGGAAGCCAGCTAGCACTCAGCTGGGGATGAAGACAGCATGGAGCAGAATGAGGCCTCCAGAAGGAGGTAATCTCTAAGGAAAGGGAAGAGAAAGGGGTTGACATGAGGCTACAGTGAGTCCCAACTGGTATAGTCAACAGGAAGAAAACTGGGGTTGTGGAAATCAGTGTTTCATGTGAAATCATCTCATTCAGCTCTCACAACAGCCATGATAGCATTGTGTTCATTGTGTATGTGGAGAAAAATCAGACCCATTTAGACCAAGGGTACATGCCAGTTGATGACATCATGCTCTGACATCATGCAGCAAGCAGGTGGTAGAGCTGGGCCTGGGACTCTGAAGTTCAGGGATGCTTTCTGATTACACTCTCTTCTTTCCTGCTTCAGGGCAAACATGAAAGTTAGAATTCCAATAGTTTTCAGAGTGATGGAGGTGAGGCCTGGAGTCCTTTGCTCACAGGACTAGGAAAAATAGAACCAAGATGGGATGAATTTTTCTGTGTTGGTCTTGGACCAGTCAGTGGCCCACAGACCTTCCCCATTTACCTGAAGCTATTGCTTGTATTGCTTCTAGGACTTCTTGAGCTCTGACTGGTTGCCAGGCTTGCTGTCATGCTCCAAGTCTGAGCTCAGGAGAGACATGAGAGCGCACATCCTGGTGCTCTCTTCATCACAGTTGACCTGACCACATTTTCCTCTGCTTACCTGTCTTTTGATGACAATTAAATACATGACATAAAGTGAACCGATTCGTAACTCATGGTTACCAGTTTTATTTATCCTGAAATGATACTGGCTTGGGAACTTAGATTAATTCAGTCTACCTCAAGCTGAATCCCGTGGAATCTGCAGGAGTACAAGCAAGCATTTTCTACTGAAAATACCTTGCATCTGCAGCCACTGTCTGCATTTCCAAGTCACTCCTCACAAGTGGCGACTATCTCACAGTAATCTCCTTTTGTTTTCCCTCCCCAGAGTCGAAAACATGCAAGCAAAGTCCGACTATATTACATGCTTCACCCCAGGGATGGTGGGTGTCCTGCCAAGAGGCTCCGGGCAGAAAATGTGAGTATATGGTACCACATGATGTCCTGGGGACTTTGCTATGAATTTCGCAGGTGTAAGAATTGTAGGTGCGTCCAGCTGAGTGCCAAAGCTAAAAGAATAGAGGTAATGCTCATTCACAGGATGCGGTACAGAAGGGGAGTGATTTCTGTTGTTGACTTGGTTTTTCTTTTCTACCACAACTTGCTAAGACCCTCAAGCTTTTGGTGATGTTTCACTGGAGCCCTTCAGAGAAAGAAGGTGCCGAGGTGCTGGGACAGAGCCAGGGTAGGTGACAGGAAGACAGGGCCACCAAAAACAAAGTGTGGGAAGACAAGATCTAAAAGGCAAAACTGTCAGAAATACCAAATGCTTTGTTCTTTACATATTTGATTTCTCTGCTGTGCAGAATGGAATGCCAGCTTGTTAATTTATAATGGAGACTGTACATGTCTTCTGCAAAGAGACATACTTGGGCTTTTTGATCAGTGACCCTCTCTCCATGGGGGAGAATTTATTTGGGAAGACAATGAGAATTTGGAAGTTGTTTGAGGTATGATATCAGAGCACTGGGTTCCTTCCAGTCAAGCTTTTTTCTTGCCAGGGACTGCTACGTGGGACATCCTCATCCTCTAGCTACAGAGGTCCTGCATGCTAAGATTGAACATTAAACACATTAAAATTTGGATTCTGAGAGACTGTGGTATAAAATTTGGAGGGACCACATGTCATCAGTATGTAGGCCTTGATCCTTTTTTTTTTTTTTTTTTTTTTTTTAATATGAGATCATTGAAGAAATACTGTATAACATAGACTTGGAGGGTTTTCTGGGAAGAAAATAAAGGATCAAAAACTATCTGATGGCAGGTAGACTGAGCTGGGCAGGGGACTTGTCATCACTGCCAGGCAAGGCAGCATTCAGAGCTTGTTGGAGGGGAAAAAATGGCTTGGAAAATTTGCAAACTGTTGAGGTCCAGGACTCAGTCTTGTCTTCACTTTGGCACCTGACACAAGTAAGTGACCTTGTGTCACCTCTGTGGAACATTAAATAATTATACATTCCTCACTAGATCTTGTGATTGTTACATGAAATGGCAAACATGATGTACACAGGCGATGTGGGCATAATGAAACTAGTAGGTGAGGCAGATGTGTTGGCAAGAAAGCAGGAGAGCAGTGAGGGCATAACGATGTATATGGATTAGCTTTGATAACACGATGCATTTATTAACAGTGTTCAAAAACAACCACAGAGGCGAAACGTAGGGAAGTCTTGCAAAAAGGTCCTAGTCAGGGAAACTTGCTGCGTAAGGACTAGCTAGCATTTGCTGGGGTCTGGGATATGAGTGGAGTTTATCAGATAGAGGAGGGATATGGGAGGAAGGGAAAGGATGCTAATATCTTAGCTGCATGCCTGTCAAAGCCACTTGCTAAGCCATAGATGAGTTAGTCTTACTCAGCTTTAGTGGGACCTCAGAATCCTGTTCCTGCACTGAAATCATGCCTTCTGCCAATGAGCAGGTTGAGCAGAACTGTTCTTATTTCCCAAAATAGCCCAGTAGTGGTACCTGGATCCTTCCTCAGGAGTTATGAGTGCTTTTACGCTCATAGTCAGGAGATCATGTAAACTTCATGCCTACTCAATAAACAGCTATTTGGACATGTATTTATCTATTACTTATATATAATCATGAATGTTGCACTTATTTGTGAGCTTATTGGCCACTGAGGGCTTGAAACTGAAAAGGAATGGGCCTCAGACTGGTTTTGTATTTGTAGACTGGAGGATACAACTTTTCCTCTTTGAGCAGATCTACGATTTGCTTCACTTGGGCTCTGTTCTGGCCAATAATCTTGGACACAGTTCATAGAAGGGTAGCTATTTGGATTTTAGAACAAGGAGAATTCTTAAGTCTTCTTTACTTACTACCCCTCTGAAAACTTTCCCTCTCATGTATCCGGGGTTTTGGAAAATTTTATCTACCAATGATTTTTTTATTTATCAAATCATTCCCATAACTTATTAATCATACTATGAAAGTAAATCATAAACAGAAAAGCAACAATCTAATCCTGCTTTAGATGAAGACACAGTTGGTGATTTTGTTACCCCACGTGTACAGGTAAATAGGACATTTCCACTGATAGGGAAATATTCCAGTCTGATGTGCTGGGTAGAGTTCAGAAACCATTTCAGCTCCAGCCTGGGGCTCTGAGGATATGTGCTGTATTTGGAGTAACTTGTCCTGTACAGACTCACACTGAGAAACCAAAAGAATGAATATGCAGTGTTCAATGACAACCCGTATAGAAAAGGAGAAGGCTGACTCCCAACCTGTAGTATTTAGTCCAGCCAAGGAGAATAATCTGCTGTAAATCATACTTAGACAGTGGCAGATTGCTCTTTCTGAAAACAGTCCAAGAAGCCATGCATTAATTCTATAGCAGGAGGCACCCAGCTGGACAGTGACAGCATCCCTTAGCTTCATCTCTGGCTGCCAGTTTAGGACCAAGCAGAGAATGGCAAGCAGGCACCCCTAACAGCAGCATGGGGTGCTTTGGCTCTAGCTGCTCCATCCCCCAGCTATACCCACAACAACCTACAGTCAGGGGACACATGCCTGAAGGCTTCCTTGTTTTCTATGATGAAGCCTCTTTCTCTTCCTGTCTTTGAGTCTTCCTTAAACCCGTATGGTGGCGCTTGGCTCAGTGGTATCTCAAGTTCCAGCCTTGGCCTGGAAGTTCCAACCCCCATTGAGGTTTCAGTAATGGTCACGCCTACAAGGCAGGGCTGAGAGAGGACACTGAAGACCCAGGATCCAAAGGAGAGGCTTCTCTTGGTTCCAGGACCCTGGACGCTGGAGGTAGACAGAGCAGAGTTCTCCAGAGAACACTGCCGGACTGCGCCATACCTTTCCCAGACCCTGCAATCTACCTATCCCTTTATTTGTAAGTTGTGCCACTAAATAAACCTCCCTTTTAACTATGTAGAGTGGCCTTAATAATTTCACCAATCTAACTAGCTATTGCATGTAGAGGGTCTCCACTCATTTTCACAGGGCTGTAAAATGAGGCTAAGAGCAGCATCAAACTCACAGCTTCACCCGAGATGTCACTCGTGTTCACATTTTGCAGCTGGCCATCTCTCTGCCAGCATCCTGGCTCCCTGGGAGATCCACAGCTCTTCTACTGACTTGTGTGTTCCTTCTACTTCCCCATTCTGGGTGCAGTGGTATGTGTGTAACCAGAGTCTGCCACTGAGAAGCGCTTCCACACCTTCCCCTCAATTCCAGGAAAGGGGATGGCTTCTGAAGACAGAGACAACTTGCTCCTGGATTTCCCCAGGCTCCTTCTACTGCCCCACTTACCCTACTCACATCTCTAGGAGGAAATGTGGCACCCAACACGTAGAACAGCCTATGTTTAAAAACCCTCCATTTGTTTCTGTCTCTTATTTTAGCATTTCTGGCTTCTCCAAATCCCCTTCGTATACATATCCTTAAGACTCTGCAGCTGGAGCTTCTATCCCCTGCCCCCTTGCCTGAAACTTTAGAGCAAGGCATTTCCCTTTGAGGCCAAAGAGTAAAATCAAATATGAAATAAATTTTTATAGTTGATTGTCTTAAAGACATTTTCAGTAATTCCCGACACGCTAGAGTCAAATGGACTTGAGCGATGCACTAACCCACAGCGACTCTGCCTTGCACCACTGGCCTCCTCATTATCTTCTCCCCATGGACCATGTGCTTTGCAAACATCTACTTGGGAAATAGCACTTTAAGGAAAACTAGGATTTCGATTTGGTCGCTTTTGATTCTCGAAAAGCGTAAGTAGCTGCCAATCCAAGTTGCCAATGACTGCTAAGTAAACAACACATTTTTATATAGTTGCAATATAATTCCCTGTAAAGGATGAAGCTTTGCATTTGGTTGGTGCAATGAGGATACACGGATACACTTTCCTTGAGGTCTGAAACATTCAGCATGGCTTGAGGACCTCCAGGTCCCAGCCATCTTGGAATCCAGGTGGGAGTTGAGGGTGGGATGTCAGTCTCACCTAGACTTTCTTATTACTGAGGTGAAAATAAGGCTGAAGGTATATGAGCCATCATATATATGCCATGGCATGTCACAACTGAGCTTGCTACCCTACCTCTTTCACCCCTGTCCCCAGTGTGTCTCAAAGCTGCCTCTGACCTTTGACACTAATGCCGAATCCTTATCCAAAACAATGTTGCTGTGGGAACAAGTATAATAGTGGCTGGCACTTCCCACATTCTCCCCACGTGTGCTCTAAGCAGATGACACACTTTAGTAGTGTTCACCCTCAACCTGTGTGTGAGGTAGAGACAGACATTATCCGCACTCAAAGAGACAGAATGACTTGACTCCAGTCAGACAGCTGGTAAATGACAGAGACGTGTCTGAGAAAACAGAAAACAAAATCAAAGAAAGCTCTTTTCCCTTGGTGTATTCTCTAGCTTTCCCATGCTACTTCATGAGACAGGTTGCGTGCATCCCTACGTGCCTGAAGGCACTAGACGGTCCCTCATTCCAAAACGGTAGGGAAGTTCTATTTGCAATCTGTGTGTCTTAACACAGTGTGCTCTGTGCTTCTATAAAATGCCTGAGCACAGGGAAGGTGTTCCCATAGCCCCTGATAGATTAGTTCAGGCTATGCTTTCTAAGCAGGGTGACACCTAGCTAATTCTTGAAAGAGGATGCTAGTGAACCAACGAGAAAAGTGAAGACTGCATCTATGAGTGTGGGGTCAGTGTGAGCCATAGCTTTAGGGAGACAGAACAGAAGCCCAAGGCATTTCTAGCATGGATAGCACTCTGGGCAGCGGTCAGTTTCAGACCAGATTTCCAGGGGAGGAGCTAAAATGACTTGAAGTCCTCCCTCTGAAAACTAGGAGAGCCTGCTGCTTACCTCCCTCCCATCTGTGTTAGCTTCTGCAATCCCTGGTTCATATCCTGGTACTTTCTCTGTACTCTGATCTTCTGGAAGGATCTCAGGAGAGGGGATTTAATACTTCTGTATGGACCCCATTTCCAAGTAAGATCTCATGTCTAAAAGGTCATGAATATGGAGGTGAGATTATTCATCAAGTACACTGTTGGAAACAAAAGTCTGCCTTAGAAACTGAATGTGGTGGTGTGTGCCTGTGACCATAGCACTTGGGAGCTGGAGGCAGGAGTATTGGGAGGGAGTTCAGGCTTGTCCTTGGTTACATAGAGAGATGGAAGACAATGAGAGATGAGAGGGGAGAGATAGATAGATAGATAGACAGATAGACAGATAGACAGATAGACAGATAGACAGATAGACAGATAGACAGATAGATGATATATAATAGATGGTAGGTAGATAGGTAGATAAGTAGATAGAATGAATATGAATGTCTGAACTGGTAGACACAGATAGCAATCTCTCACCTGTAGCCCTAACACATATTGTGTCTGCATTCTGCTTTCCTAGGTAGTATGAGCTGGGTTCATAGTAAATTTTTAACGCAGGTGCATTTCCACACCCACTGAGTGTTTGGACTCCTAGACTTCAGTGCTAGAAGATGGGGTTCTGTTCCTGGCTCTGCTGCATATTAGTTTGATAACATTGTTTGGAGCTGCTAAACCTTAATTACTGTGATTATAACCGGGGCTGTAATTACTACTTTTGCCTGTCTTTCAGAAGTGTGAAGGGGCTCAAATAAAATCTTCCTGTGTGTGAAAGAGCGTGATAGAGTCTGAAGGGTATGGGAAGTGTTAATCCAGGGAGATCTTTCTTCTTTGTTTTTAGGTTATTTCCCTATCTCTGGAATCTCCCACTATGAATCTAGCCGCCCATTTCTTTGGGGCTTCTACTTTGTGTACATGCAGGATACATTGCAGAGGACACACAAATGTGGGGCTTGTTGCACACCCGGAGAGGAAAAGAATACATAAAGAAAAGCAACAATTAAGTGCACGTTTGTGTCATCCTGCTGTTAGTGAAGCAGGTGACCAGAGAAGATATTGCTTCTCTAGGACTTAGAAAGTTCTAGAGGACTGGACAAAATTGGTATAAATATGGGGCTTGCTCCAAGTGGTCCCTGTCCAAAGCCTTGTTCAAAACCTCAGAGGCAAGTAAGATCTTATGGAAGTCTAGTGAGGCAGACTTGCAAAGACCCTTTATACTGACTTAAAATTAATGAACTGATTAATTTTATATGTATGGATTTTCTACATGTACGTCTCTGTACCATGTGCCTGTCTGTTACACATAGAGGCTGGAAAAGGGCATTGGACTCCCTGAGCCTGGAGTTATAGACGATAGTGAGCCACCAATGTGAGTGCTGAGAATCAAACCTGAGTCCTCTGGAAGAGCAGCCAGTGGTCTTAATTCCTACCCCGTCTCTCCAGCCCCACACTTTTATTCAACATTTATTTAGAAAGATCCTTTGAAAAAATTTCCAATAAAATGTTTCTTCTATAGATAAGAGGAGGAAAGGGAGAATGGTTAGGAGGAAGAAGAGAATTAGCATGGATGGGGGGGGGCACAAATGATATCTAGATACATTACATATATGTATGAAGATGTATGTTATCACTAAACAATTATGTGTAATTAGATATGCTACTAAAACACTAAACAATGTTTCTTTTATATTCAAAGTAAAGAACAAAATCTATATACTGAGTATAAGTCTAAAACTTGTTTGCAAACGTATAGCTTATGAATAGTTTTAGTTGCTCACCTTTGATCATGAGAGAATGGCTTTCCTGAACATGCTTAGGTCGTCTTGTTTGAAGTGTGTTTCTTGCTTCTCAGTTTATTTTTATTATGACAAACCACGCCCCTCCTCTTCTATCCCCCTTTCCTCTCTCCCTCCTGCTTCACCTCCCCTTCATTCAGCTTTTTGTTATTGTTACTAATTTCTGAACAAACATCTTTTTGGGAGCCGTGTGGAAGGTTTGTAAAGTAGGTGACAGCAAACTGTCGCGTTTTCTTTTGGTGAAGAAAATCAAAAGCCAGAGTCTCACACATGCTAAACATATGCTCTACCACTGAGCTACACTGTCCGCTCTTAGGTCTCCTGCCTTTAGGAGTTTCACAGTTGTTATTGTATTCATGCTCATAGCTGGTTGAAACACCACATTGCTGGTTGGACTGGCCCTGAGGTTGGGGCTAAATTCTGTAGGAATTCTGTGCAGTTTGCATGTTCAATATGTGAGGGGGATGAAGTGTGGGTAGATGTCTTGTCTTCTTGGGTAGAGAATTTCTTTGCTATATCAAGTTAGCTTTGCTCAAAGCAATAATCAGGTAGATTTAGTCAATGGAAGTTTGGCTTAATGGGCACTTTTGTTTTATTTTGATTTCTTCCAGTGCAGGTTCTGTCCTCTTCCAGTTAAGTGACCCAAGCTACCTCTTGGCATACTTCCTCTTCTGCCTGATCCTCATGAGGATCTGGGAAAGCTGGGCTGGAATGTTGGGTGCTGTTGGAGAGCCGGCTGGTTGGTAGGGTGAGGCATGTATTTGGGGGTGGGCAAAAAAGCATGTGTAGAAGCAAGGGCAGACCATTATGGAACTGGTAAAAGTATGTGCCAACTAAAAGCTTGGATGTGAGTGAGGAGGGCTTGGACGTGGTAGTCTGCTACAATTGCTAAATATAATCATCAGATGAGGGCAGGTGCTTCCTTTTGTAGGTGGAAGCACAACAAGGCTAGAAAGTCCCAGGTTTGTGGAGAAAAGGTGCTATGATGAGGACTCACTGGAATCATGCTTATTTGTAGTTAGCCCTCATTGGTAGTGGTCTTGGAGGAAGAGTTCTGCATGCGCATGCACACACACACACACACACACACACACACACACACACACACACGCTCGTATAAGGTCTCAGTGCTTGTTTAGCTTCAGATCTGGACACAGTTCAGGGAAAAAGAAGAAATTGGCAACAATTTAATCACTTAAGTTAGGTCACTGAGCATTGTGCCCTAGTGTTCTGATTTGTGACCTGTTGACCTTAGCTAGTTTTATTGTGAGTACAAATAACTGTGCTAATTATTTATGAGACAGAGAACAGGAGCATGGAGGGCTGTATCTGGCTTCATCATGGGTGAGCTAGGCAGTCATGCTCAGTCTTCACCCAAAGTCCATGTGAAAGCATGGATTTACATTGAACCCTTCCCTGGATATGGCAGGAAGAGAGACTTGATTCTCCCATGAACATGGGGCTTGGGTGGAATTCTATCTTGTCATATGGGCAGAGCATGACCAGGGTTGATGACCTTCCTCAGTTGGCTTCAACTGATAGAGAAAAAATCACACTGCCTGAGGACTTAAGCAACAGAATTTTTTATTTTATTTTATTTTATTTTATTTGTCATAGCCAGTTTGGTTTCCAGTGAGGGCTGTAGCTTCACATGGCTGGGGCTAGAGGTGAAGGAAGTGCAGAAAGTCAACACCATTGTGTTTCTTCTAATTAGGACATTGATCTCTTTCATGTGGGTTCGACCCTAGTGACTGAATTACTTCACAGATTACTTCTCCAAATACCATCACATTGGGGATCACAATTATGGCTTCAATATATGGTTTTTGAAGGGGCACAGACATTCTGTTGACAGCAACTTTGACTGTTGGCTAGATTTTTTCCCCCAGATGTTACTCCAAACAGCTAATTTTATATAATTGCAATGATTGTACTGGGGTTCTACATATTTCTTTTGAATTTCTGAAAAAGGATTTTAGAAAGCACCAATGATTCTTTATTTTAGACCTGTGAACAGATAGCACCATTTCTTTTTACTGTTCTCTAACCAATATAGACAATTCTCCCTGTAGCACTGACGATCTATGTGGCCCCCTCCCCCATTATGGTCTAAGCTATGTATCACAGACTGCCTTCAAACTCATGATCCTCCTGCTTCAGCTTCCCAAAGACTGAGATTACAAGTGTATGCCACCAAGTCCTGTTGTCTCTTTTTTCTGATAACTCATATAAGGGTCTACTCTCTCACTGCACAACTCTTGTTTTGAGAAATACTTTTATTTATTACTACTGTGTATGTTCTCATGTTCATGGATAAGCATGGTGTGTGTGTATGGGTATGTGGATATATTGCCTGGGTGTGCAGATCAGAGGGCAACTGTATGGGGTCAGTTCTCTCTGTACACTTTTTTGTGGATTTGGTCATCAAGTGGTTGTGATTAATGGTTTATTGGTTGACTCACTTGGTTGCCCTCACCATATGTCTCGCAAAGGCCCAGATCCCATTTGTTACCAAACTCCTCTCATTCCCTTTACTTTCTTTTAGAGGGTTTTGTGTGTTTATTCTTTCATCTTTTCACTCCTGAGTAATATATATATATACCAGTATCCATCTTTTATTGTTTGCTCAAACCCAAAATAAGACATCATAGAGAATTTTAAAACTTATTGTCAATTTCCTGAAAACTTACGTTAGTGAAAATAATTGAGAGAAGGCTGTATTGAAATCTGGTCACCATCACACCTCAGTTACATAACTCTTAAGAAATTCATTGTGTTTCATTAATGTCACATGATGTGCATACCATTTTACTTTTGATTTTTTGGATCTAGTGCTATCCTATGAAGGCGATTCTATATGGTGTAAAGAGGTGTGTGTGTACGCGCGTGCTGTAGAATATTATTTGTGGATTCTTCTTTTTGCAGGTTTGTCTACTGTTAGGATGTAGCTCTAAGACGATCCCCCAAAGCCATGTTCTAAAGGCCTGATTGCCAACTCTGATTTTTAAATTGATTTGACCTTTGGCTCTAGCCTCATCAGTGGATTGTCCCATTAATGAGGTCACAATTTGATCCCTTTGGGAGGGGGTGGAGACTGCAGGAGGTGGGGCCTCTCTGGAGGAAGTTGGTCGTATCCTGATGAGCTCATTCCTCTCACTTGCATTTGCTCCCTGGTCTATGCAGTGAGCAGCCACCTTTCCTACACCCATTTCTGTCATCATAATGTTTTATCTTAATTAGGCTCAAAGTAGTGGTACCTGCTAGCCTCGGTCTTGATCCTGGAAGCTAGGGAACATTTGAATCATCTCATGTGTGTGTTCCCAAGTGGGGTGATGCTCTCTTTATATCAGCCTATACCATAGATATCCTTTTCAAAGTCAACATAGTAACATCTTTTTCAATTTTTATGCATTTGGGTTGACTTTCTATTTGATTTTTTTTTCTTTTTTGCATTCTAAATGGCTTCTGAGTACAGACTTGATATACTGTCTGGTATGATATGCCTTAGGGAGAAAACACATGTCTTGACAAACACATAATGTATACTAAATAATGTGTCTTTAGAACAGAAACATGTATAAAACAAATTACATATTGATCAATGCATAAAAATGTAAGCAGAGCTTGTGGGAAATTAATATCCCTGGAGGAGTGATGATACAGTGTTTGCTAATTCAGTGTCTGTAATAACTCAATTGACCGTAACACTACAAATCATGAGAACCAGTCATGTGTATTCTCACATGTACCTACACATGTACAGTTATGTGGCATTCCATGGTGCGTGTGAATGCCCCATAATGTATGTGGTTATCTTCTGCTATTTAGGTTTTTAATCTTACATACTATCACACAAAATGTCCGTGCCCTGTTAATAGATGTGTATGCCCCTCTTGTACATATAAACTGCACACACACACACGCACACGCACACGCACACGTACACGCACACACACACACACACACAGACAGAGAAACAGAGAGGGAGAGAGAATTTGCTAGAAGTGGGTTTGCTCAATCAAACCATGTATTTGTAATTTTGACAAGTATTGCTGAATTTCCAATGTCTTCATAGACGCTGTACTCATTAGTCATACAGCCAGCACCCATTTGCTCTTGGGGGTGCCTCTGCTCATAGCCCAGTGGCAGAATGGTACATGGGTTTCTCTGTATTTTCTATGTGTATTCTAAGAAGAACACATGAACTTTATTTTTGAAGGAGCGCTCTTTATATCAGGGACATTGCAGTGACATTAATTGCACAGATGTGTTTTCACTTTTATCCTGATTTACCCTGCAGAGAGGAACGAAATGGTGCTGTGCACAGGTCCCAGGCAGAAGCTGTGACACGAGGAATGGCACCATTTCCTGGGTCTTTTCAGTGCTATTTGCAGCTTCTATGGTTCTATTAGGGACAGGTCTGCTGCTCTTCTCTGGAAGATCTGAAGAGCAATTAGGAAATCAATGGGCATGAAAGAGCAGTTATTTCTGCACCATATTAAATCAGGAGTCAGAAATCAACTCCTGGCCAAGTTCAGGCACTTCCTGTTTATGCAAAGTCTGCAAGCTAAGAATGGTTTTTACATTTTTAAATGTTAGAATGAAGTTAAAGGAAGGATAACAATGGTGGTGTATAAAATTAGATTAAGTTCAAATTTTAATGTCCACAAATGAAGTATTTTGGGAACATAGCCACTTTTATATAATGAAACTGACTGCTCACATGCTCTGGACACAAAATCTCGAAGCTGGGACAGTGAGCACATGGCCCAGAAAACTAAAATATGCACACTCTGGTCTGTCACCAAATGTGTTAGCCTGCTCCCATGTAAAGTGGATGACTTTTAGGGTTGGTCCATGGGGTCTGTGTCGGGCAGAGTTGGGGAGAAGGGTTGACACTCCTTCAGGCTTGTGTCTCCTCACTCATAGCAAAACTCTCTGCAGGTGATGCAGAGGATAGTACCAGTCCCTCCTCAGTCGCAGAGTTTTAGTTTATTGTCCAGAAGGCTGAATGTTCTGTCCATTTGGAAGACCTTGTGTGGAGGTTTGGATTGGAAATGTTTCCCAAAGTTTCCTGTGTTTGAGGGCTTGGACCTCAGGGCAGCAGGCTTTGGAGATGAGGTCATCAGAGATGTCTGGGTCATGAAGGACCAAAGGACCTGATCTCACCAAGGAAATAATCCACTGAATTCATAACCAAGTAGGCCAGTAGGAATTCGGGCCTACCTAGAGCAGACATATCACTGTGTATCTTTGCAGGGATGATCTTGTTCATTCTCCCACTCTTCCACGATGTAACAGATGCTGATCTCCCCCTTCGGATCACTAGTATCCTGATTTTTCCCTGGCTGTTGCCCCTGGTCCAACCTTGCAACAGTACCTTTTTCCTTTCTTGTTTTCTGCAGTCACTCTAGAATCTGTACTCAACATGTGAAGATTTGGAGCCAGGAAACCTCAGAAAAGAGAGAGCATGTGACATCTGTCTTTCTGAAGCTAGAGTATGTTCCTCAATATGCTCTGTTCTTGTTCCATCCATTTACCTGGAAAATGTCATTATTTCATTTGTACTTTTAAAGCTAAAGTGTATCCCATAGTGTATATATATACCAAATTTTCATCATCCATTTATCATTTGAAGGACATTGTTCTTATTTCCTAGCTCTTGTTAATAAGAAGAGAAGCATGGCTGTGGAGTAGAATGTCACATCCTTTAAGCATGTGACAAGCAGTTGGACGACCAGGTCATGTGGTAGATTTGTCCCATTGTGGCTGCAGCAGTTTGCAGTCCCACCAAGGGTGAGTGAGGGTGCCCCACTCCTCACATCCCCTTCAGCTTTTGTCCTCAGTTGTCTTGTTCAGCTTTGCCATTCTGACTGGGCTAAATGGAATCTAAAATCTGTTTTGATCTCAGTTCCCCTAATTGCTAGGGATGATGGGTATTTTTGAGGTATTTCTTGCCCCTCTTCTTAAACTCTCCATTTAGATCCCTGGCCAAGTTTTTAAATGGGATGTTTGCTGTTGAATTTAATTTTTTGTTTTACTCTGTTTTTTTTTTTTCTTTAAGTTCTTTACATATTCTGGATATGAATCCTTCTCATCAGATGTATAGCTGGCAAAAGATTCTCCCACATCTTTTGGGCTGCTTCTTCACCTGGATCATTGTTTCTTTAGCTGTGCAGAAGCATTTTAGTTCTATGAATTCCCATTTGTCAACCGTTGGTCTGAATTATTGAGTGACTGAGTCCTATCCAGAAAGTCCTTTCTTACTGTAGACTGCTATTTATGTTCTAGAAGTTTTAGGTTTCACATTTAGGTATTTGATCTATTTGGAATTAGCAATGTGATGGACACAAGTCTGATTTTGTTCTTTTGCATGTGGACATCCAGTTTTCCTAGCACCATTTGTTCCAGGTACTTTCTTTTCTTCAATATGTTTTTCTTATGTTTATTAAATATCAAATGGCTGAAGTTACATTTACTCATGCTTGAGTCTTTGTTTCTGTCCATTGAGCTACATGTCTGTTTTTGTACCAGTATCAGATATTTGTAATGGTAACTCCAGCATTGTTCTTCAATGTTCAAACAGTTCAAAACAGTTTCTACTGTCTGGTGTCTTTTCTGGCTCCATATAAATTTTAGGATAGTTCTATTTTCGTGAAGAATGAGATGGGGATTCTGATTCTTATTGCATTGAAGTTTTAAATAGCTTTTAATGATAAAATGCTCATTTCACTACTAGTAAATGGTCATTTTCACAATATTAATTCTGTCAACCCATGAGCATGGAATGTGTTTCCATTTTCTAGTGCCTTTCTCCATCTCTTTCTTCAGAGGTTGAAAGTTTTCATTGTAGAGGTCCTCCGCTTCCTTGGTTAGGTTTATTCCTAGACATTATATTTTCTACGGGGCTATTGTGAAGGGAGTGTGACAGTGACCTCTTTCTCTGTGTATCTGTTGGTGATGTGTAGACACACTATTGATTTTTGCAAGTTGTTTCTGTCTTTACCATTTCTAGAAGATTTTTTGTAGATTTTTGGAGATCTCTAATGTGTAATATGTCATCTAAAAATGGGGACAGTCTAAATTCTTCTTTCTCTATTTGTACCCTTTTAATTTTCTGCTCTTGCTTTATTGTCCTGGAGAATTCTTGGAGCACAACATTGAAAAGGAGTGGGGATAGTGATGTCCCTGTCTTGTTGTGATTTCAGTGGAGTTGTTTCAAGTTTTTCTTCTCTTTAGGATGATGTTGGGTGTGGATTTCTCATCAATAATTTACTCAGTGCACACACACACACACACACACATACACACACACACATACACACACACACATACACACACACACATACACACACACACATACACACACACACATACACACACCACATACACACACACACATACACACACACACACACACACACACACACACACACACACACTTGTACTTCAGTCTCTTTCCTCTTTTTATCATGAAATCATACTGGATTTTGTTAAAGTCTTTTCCTGTGTCTATCGAGAAGAAAATCATACAGAACACCAAATAGACAAGACCAGAAAAGAAAATCGCCATGGTATATCATAGATAAAACACTAAGTATACAGAACAAAGAAAGTGTATTGAAAGATGCAAGCAAAAAACCACATATCATATATAAGGGAGAATCCATCAGAAAAACAGCCGATTTCTCACTGAAAACAAGGAGAGCCTGGAACAATGTATCCCGAGTCCTAAAAGACCATGAAGGCCAACCTAGACTAATAATGCAGCAAAACTATCCTCCATAATTGAAGGAAAAATAAAAAATTCCATGATATAAACAGTCTAAAAATTCTATCTAACAAATGAAACCTAAAGAAAATACAGGAAAGAGTATTTTGGGTCAGAGAGGAATGAAGAGATGAGCCAGGAGACTATAGAAAGAAATGTCAAGCCATAATTGCTAAAACACAAAGTACCACTGAGAATAGAACAACCATAACACAATGACTGTGGTCAAAACACATTTAAATAATAATTTTAGACATTTATAGCCTCAATTCTTCAGTCATAAGACACAGGCTGGATATATGTATAAAGTGATTTAATCCATCTGCTGTCTCCAAGAAACATATCCTAGCTTTAAAGATAGGGACTGCCTTAGAGTAAGATAATGGACTCCAAAAGAGACCAGAAAGTAAGCAGGCATTTATATCCTAACATATGACAAAATAGACTTCATAATAAAACTAATCCGAAGAGATTAAGAATACTTCATTCCCATAAAAGGAACTGTTAACTAAGCAGACATTACTATCATAAACATATATACACCCCACTCTGAGGCACCTAATTTCATAGAACTATCTACTACTGGATTTAAAGACAGAGATTAACATCAACTCATTAATAGGAAGTGACTTTAATATCCTACTTTCTCCAATAGACAGCCCATCTGGACAAAAAAATAAATAAAAAAACAGGAACATCAAAATTAAATGACACCATACATCAAATGTACTTAAAAGGTACCTACAGATTATTCCACTCAATCTCTGAAAAACAAGCATTCTACTCATCAGATCAGCAAAACTTCTCTAAAAAAAAAAAAAAAAAGACCACATCCTGGGACATAAAACAAATCTCTAAAAATTCAGAAAGATTGAAATGAATCCATGTATCCCATCTGCCCATAATGCAATAAAACTTAGACTTGACAGAAAACAAATCTCCAGTAAATTCACACAAAATTATGGAGATTAAACAACTCCCTACTGCATGTTGAATGGGCCAGAGGAAAAAAAAATCAAGAAAGTAATAAAACATTTCCTAGAACTAAATGAAAATAAAAACAAAACACAACAAAACTTCTGGTACACATTGTGAGTGGTTCCTACAAGGAGAATTTATAGTTCTAAGTGCCTTCCTTAAAAAATCAGAGTACTAGGCAGTGATAGTGTATGCCCTTAATCCCAGCACTCAGGAAGGCAGAGGCAGGAGAATCTCTGTGAGTTAGAGGCCAGCCTGGTCTACAGAGCAAGTTGCAGGATAGCCAGAGCTACACAGAAAAACCATCTTGCACAAAACAGAAAAACAAAATCTCCAAAAATCAGAAAGAGCGCACAGCTAAATGACTTAATGAAGCAACTCAAAAATTTGGAAAAACCAGAACCAATCAAATCTAAACCTAGTGGATGACAGGAAAGAAGAACCAGAGAAGAGATTAATGACATAGGAACAAAGAAAACAATACAAAGAATGGAAGAATCCAAGAATAGGTTCTTTGAGAAGATAAACAAGGTTGCCTTCCTTTGAAAAGATCCAAAGAGTGAAACAAAATTATCCTAAGTCATTGCCTTCTAAACAGTATAGCTGAGATTCGAAATTAATATAGCTTTGCTTTAGAACTCAAGGCCAACAAAGTTATGAATCATTTACACACTTATCCGTTCATTTAGGAAATGTCAATTGATTATAAACCAAGTCAGATACCTTGCTGACTTGGGAAACTCTTTATTGAATTTACTGGCATAGTGCAGAAATTGGCATTTTTTAAAAGGATTCTTGTAACTGTATAAATGTAGGAAAATCCATGAGATCTTAGGGATCAGGGAAGGCTTTTCTCAAGGGATGATTACTTGAACTGAGTTTAGAAGGTGACTAGTAAATAAGTGGAGAATTGAGGGGGCCACGTGACAGATTGCCCTTTGATGATGAGAGAGGTGGCCGATGGTTGCAGTGGGAAACATGGAAGAAACAGACTGTGGGATAATTAAATATGTAGAAATTATTGGATTGGGTGCCTATGAAGGAGGAGGTTTCTGAATGACTTCCATAGGTGTACACAACAAAGAGGGTGGACTGATGTCCTGCAGCATGGTGGCTCTGATATTCAGTTATAGCTGCAAAGGACAGAGAGAACCAAGGAGATGGCAGATGGCAAAGGCACTTTCTCTGGGCAGTTCCAGGTTGATGCAGACTGAAGAGGATAAACTTGTGTAAAGGTTCAGTTTGTTTCTGGCCACGGGGGACCATAAGCACCTCAGAGAAGAAAATGGGTGAAATTTTGTCCTCAGAGGCATGTCTTCACAGTGTCTGCTTTTCTTCTCATGGTGGAGGATCCTTATGGCAAGCCCAGTTACCCAGAAGCACAAGCCAAAGGTACCCTTTAGATGCACTGAGAACTTAGTGTCTGTCCTAGACTCACTTTTGTTGCTGTGATAAAACATCCTGACACAAGGCAACTAAGTAGAGAGAGGGCTAAAATGAGAACAGTCTCTGGTTATAGTATATCCTTGTGTGACAGTCACAGTGGTTAGTGCCTGAAGCAGCTCATCAATTCTAAGTCTACAGACAAGAGCAGAGGAGATGCACGAATGCTCACTTGCTTGTGCTGACCCTTATTTCTACACAATCATTTAGTTCAGGATCCACTTTTGGGGGAATGGTGCCTCCCATGGTGGACTAAGTCTCCCTCGATCAACTAAAGCAATCAAGACAATGCCTTGCAGACATGTTCACAGGCCAACCTGATTTAGACCATCCCTCATTGATGCTCTCTTCCAGGTGATTCCAGGTTGCGTCAAATCAATTCAGATCAACCCCCACAATGATAAAGCTGTTGTCTCACATTAGGCCAGTAGAAGTGGTCTGGAGTTTTCCTGAGAAGGCTACAGGTTGACATAATTTTGACATGAGCTTCCACCATAACTAAGGGTATTTAAAGGTCCAGCTCGAGTGTGGCCATGGAAATTCAGCAGTGATGGGACCTGGAGAGCTCAGTGTTAGACCCCATGAAGTGGGGACTAGTCTTGTTCATCTTTGAAAGCTGAGCTCTTCCCCTAGACAGCTTCCTTATGTGATTGTTCATAGGATAGTGCCCCATTGCTTTTCCTTGAGAACAATTACAATTAAAAGCAATAATTTTAATTGGACATTTGTCATTTGTACAGAAAGTATTAGCAATGAAGTATCTTTGGATTCAGATTTGAGTTATAAACCATCAAACTACCTTTGTTAAAATGAGTATTTTGTGAATTGGATTTGTTTGGGAATGCTTGTGTGCTGAGGAGACTGTATATGTAAGAATTTGCCGTGTTCTTGGTATGTCTTAGGATTATTGTTGCTGTGATGAACCACCATGTCCAAAAGCAACTTGGGAGAAAAGGTTTATTTTACTCACAGTTCCATATTAACAGTTCATCACCAAAAGCAGTGAGGGCAGGAACTCAAATAGGGCAGGAACCTAGAGGCAGGAACTGAGGCAGAGGCTGTGGAGGGGTGCTGCTGACTGGCTTTTTCCTCTTGCCTTTCTCATCCTGTTTTCTTTTAGAACCCAGGACCACCAGCCCAGGGGATAGCACCACCCACAATGGGGCCCATCCTTTCCCATCAATCACTAAGAAAATGACCTATAGGCTTGCCTGAAGCCAGTTCTTACAGAGGCATTTTCTCAGTTGAGGCTCTGTTTTTTCTCTGATGACTCTAGCTTATATTAAATTGACATAAAACTAGCACATGGTCCCTTTAATAACCGGACCCCAAAATGCACTCTGGCAACTCAGATGTCTCTTGAATAGTTGTTTGGGGTCTGAGAATTCCTATAAGGCCTCATCAGCCCCTTGTGCATTTGCTGGCAACCTCTAGAATTCAGAGCTGTTCTCTTCTGCCCTGCTTTTCCTCTACAAACCAGGGCCCTCCAGAGGAATATCAGAGATATTCAGAGAGCTGTCCATCTTTCCAGACCCACAACGTGCCATTCCAGAAGTATTCTGCAGAAGTTTATGATCCTGCCTGGTGGGGGTGGGGAGATCTCCATGCCTGATGGTCTTAAGTCACGCAGGCCACAGTTCCTACCATGTGTCTGCCTTTGTGTGTGAATGTACCCTTGAAAATGAATCAAAGTATATATTTGTTTGGGGATTTTTGAATAAAATAATTCTGGTGACAACAAACTGAGAAATCGCTTTTGTTATGTGGTAATTAATCTCTCACTTTTCTTCAGAAATGTTCGTTTTATATGCTCGCTTTGCTTGGAGGCGTGGCTCGCTGTCATATGCAGGATTTTGGATCCCTAGCTACAACCTGATGGGTCCCTTGCACTTGTGCCTGGTCTCTTCAGCTTGCCTCTCCTTGCTGCCCTCCTTCCCTGATGAACTGTTTCCTGAGAGATTTCTTGGGTTCCTAAATAGTGAGTCTGTTTTCTTTTCAGTAGCGTTTTATTCTATGTTGGCTTTTTGTCATGATTCTTTTATATGTGTCTAGGTCTGTCTGTCTTTTATAGGAGTCCAAGTGGGCACTGTTGGCTTCTCTTTCTTTGCCCTACATAGCACAAGGAGTCTTTGCTCCCACAAAAGCATGTCATTAATCATGCTTGCTGTCTTCCCATTAGGTGACCCCATGAGACCATTTCCCTTCTCCTTAGTAGCCCCTGGGCATTCCTTGTGTTCTGAATTGTTATTCTTGCAGAAGGAAAAAATGTTTACTGTATTTTGGCTGGTGGCTGTTTGGCTTTTTTTTTAAGGATCACACACACACACACACACACACACACACACCACACCACACCACACCACACACACACACACACCACTAACACATGCACACATATACACATGCACATACACACACAGAAACACACATGCACATACACACACAGAAACACACATGCACATGTGTACACATACATACACTTACACACAGAGAAAAACATGCATGCACACACAAATACCCTGAAGCACACATGTAAGTGTGCACACATACTCACACATATAAACACACAGGCACACACCCCTTACAGTTTCCCCTTGACAAAGTCAGTCAAGAGTTGTGACATTAGAATACAAGATAATGATTTATAGATTTATTACGCATGTGATTTGGATTTGGTGCAGGGAGTGCCGAGGCAATGGCGGATGCCTCCTGACATCTAAAACAAGCCACGGGAAGGGTGATGTATTGAGTCCTACTTATTTGCAGTTCAGAGTCTTTTTGGACTTGGATCCAGTAAACGTTTCCTGTGCACCTGCCCTCAATCACAGACGGCCCTGAGAACTGTGCATATGGAGTCTTATGTAAGCCTCAGAAGAATTGTCATGTGAGCCTTATTGCATCAGCTCCACAGATGAGGCAAGAAGTTCAGGGGGCGGTAGACGCTGAGATTGGACCAAAACTGAGGTCAGGAATACGGAGAAAGCTCAGCTGAGAAAAACCCTTGTCTATACAAGCCTGATGACCTGAGTTCTGTCTCCGGAACTCATGTAAGGGTGGAAGGGAAGAACCAACTCTATCAAACTGTGCTCTCATCTCCATGTAATAATAATTCAGTAAACAGTAACACTGACACCATGAGTCTAGTACCTTTGAGTCTTGCCATTTCCTGTGGCTGCCTCTGATGCTCAGTTCTTTTATTTTAAAGTGGACTCCTTTTCTCCTTCCTGGCACAGCCCCTTTATCTAGAGGTGCCGTGAACATGCAGAGCCCTCTCACGCAGTCCCTGCATGGCATACAACTCACACCCATATGAGGCTAGTGTACCAGGCAGGGGGTTGCTGTCACTGTGCTTCCTTAGGTGTCTGCTAAGAGCTGACAGCTTTGCATACCTGTCAGACTATGAGTGTCCCAGTCCATCAGCTCAGTGTCACAGAGGGAAGGGACAGACTTGGGAACTACCTTGGGATCAAATCTTCTAATGCCTGCTAGATGAATGACTTTAATCAAATTCCTCCATTTCTCTTAGAATAGATTTCCTCTTTGGAAATTATAACAATAAATGTGATCATGAAAGCACATAGTAGGAAATATATTCGTGTAGGCAAGGAAGTTGCTTGACATTTGTCACCTGTCCTCCTTTCCCACTGGCGGGTGACCTCTTTCCAATAAATTCTGTATTTGACAGAGCAGAACGTCTACCAAAGGCCAATTAGTGTTGGATAGGTTACAGGTATAAGACTAAATGTTTCTGAGAGACACTTTGGTTGTGTTCTGTCTCTTTATTTCTTAGTAGAAGCCTTAAGTAATAGGCAAGAAACGCTGAGAGAAAACATTGCAGGACTCAATACCATCCCCCTTTGAAGAAGCTAATCAGAGTGAAGTATATGGTGTTGGCAATTGTACAGCCAAGCTTTGCTTAGAGGCACAAGTATACCTTGTCAGTACTTAACTGATACCCAGTCCAAATTCTTCAGTCTGGCCAGAATAGAGGGGAGACTTCTAGAACAGCTCCAGAATATGGTTTATGGATCTCAGCTGTGTGTTCCAAGCCCTTGGTTGTATTCCTGTCTTTTCTGCTCACAGGCAGTGCTATTCAGCTTTGGCACAGTGACTTTAATAGATATTAAACATGTGACTGTTTAAGCGTGTCATTCTTGAAGCCCTGCTGATGCTCTGCAGAAGCATATGTGAGCAAGTATTGTGTAGGCTATTACCTGCTCACAACAGGAGCCATTGCTTTTGATCTGTGGAGCTGTAGAGCAAAATGGGCTTGTGATCATGTGTAATTCCTCTATTAGCTTTGTCTTGGTGCCAAGCACACTTAAAAGAAAAGTCACATGGAGCAGGAGATTATTTTTATTGTGAATTCACGGTGGAAAATGCATTTTCCTTAGAACTTGTTATTTGGTTTTACAGCTGACCTTTAAAGGCACATCTATGACTTCAACTACATAAGACTTTGGCAAATATTATCCTCCATATAATTTGAACAGCCATTAGAATTTTGGTGATAAGCATTAACTACGTATCATAAGACATAGGGTTGGTTTGTAGATTATTTTGCTCTTTAATCATAAAAGAAAAAAATGTCACATTTTGTTGGTGTATTGAGTGATAGTTAACCTTTCCTTATTAAATTTCCTCTTCACATTTCAGCAGTGTGTAATCCTAGAAGGTCGTTGGTTGACATTAGCAACCTCAGACATAAATGGCCACAATGTCACATCCTAGAATTGACAAATTAGTTTGTTTGATCTTTCATTATCTCTTATATTCATTCTTGTAATGGAAAAATTCAAGAAGAGGTAATGCCCTGAAATGCCTTGGGCTCCTAGGAATGAGGACCATTCATGTGCTTTTCTCTCCACCCTCTTGCCGCACAATTTGGTGTCAGGTGTCACTTTATGGTGTGTGTGTGTGTGTGTGTGTGTGTGTGTGTGTGTGTGTGTGTGTGTGCACATTCCTTTCCTGGGTGTGAATTCTCTATACCCAGTGAGACAAAGGGAAAGAAGAGGAGGGAGGGGAGTAAGCGTAGGCTTACTTTTACAGGGAAAAATGAAGTTATATTTTTTACCAGAGAATCCCTGCACCTGAAGGGATGTGTATGTTTCTTGCTGGAGTCTTGTCCAGAGGGAAAGTGAAGCCTGTAGTCTGACTGCACTTCCTGTGGACTTTCAAAAATGATAAGAGGTCTGTGACAAATCACTGAGCCTAGATTGTTTCCTTCTCTGGTCTGTGTTATCACCTGTTTCTTTCTATTTTAGTAACATGTAATTTAAATATTCTCTGGAAACTGATATTGTGATTCTAAGTAAAGGGGATTTACAGATTGTTTATAGTCTTAAGTATTTATTTTCATTTTTCTTTCTTTCTTCCTTCCTTCCCTCCCTCCCTTCCTCTCTCCTTCCTTCCTTCCTCCTTCTTCTTCTTTTTTGTTTTCTTTTTTCTTTTTCTATTTGCAGTTCTGAGGATTGAACCTTGAGCCTGGCATATGTTAGGCAAGCTCCCTATCTCTGAGCTACTTCTTCAGCCATATTTTTTGTTATAATGACTTTTCATACACATAATCCATGAATCCATCCAGACATAGGGTTAAACGTACTCAAGCCTAGCAGGGTCCCTGTCTTTGTTGGAGGTAACAACTCTGATAAGCACTATGGACTCAATGAGCTCTTGAGAAGAGGCACTTGGTCTGAGAATTGTGGAGCGATTTCCCTGGGCAGTGATTCCTACAGCATTTTAAGGGTGCTTAGGCATTAACTGGAAAAAAAAGCTAAGAGAATGGCATCCCAGGCAATGCAATAGTGTGATGGAAGTTCAATAAGGGACAGAAAGAAGAGACGCCTGGGCAACACATCAGGGTATACAGGTACAAGAGCCTAGGAAGGAGGAATCATACCACATGAGGACTTCAGAGGAAGGATGGTGTTATAATTTACCTCTGGACTCTATTTATGAAAAAGCATCATTGACTGTAGTAATAAAACTATAGTAATAGGTGACTTGATATACATGATTTTAGCCTCTGTTAACAGTTCATTTTAAGGCAATTTTATCTTTAAGTGCAATGAAAAGTCATGGGAAAGTTTAATTAGTGGACCAAATTCCAATTTAGATTTTTAATAGCACTCTGTCACAGTGTGCAGACAAGTTTGGGGAAGTCCTAAAGGAAAAGTTAATGAGCCTGTTCTAGCACTCTGGCCAGACACAACTGTTGTGTGAACTACAACAGAAGAGGTTGTGTAGGGAATGTGTAGACAGAACTCAAAGCTGACAGCTTTGGTGATGGACATTCTGTTGTTCTGATGGCCTTTATTTGTTTCTGCTTTCTTTTTACAGTGAGATGGATTTCTTTTTATCTTACATGTATGAATGCTTGCCTGTATGTATATAGTGCATTGCTGTCTTTCCTATAAAAATCCTCAAGGGGTCTCATTCCTACTTATTAGTTTCTTTGTGCTGGCCAGGGGTTTGTGTCTGCTTTGCTGGTTTGCTGGTGGAGTTTGTCAGCTTGACACAAGTCAAAATGTTCCAGGAAGAGGGAAATACAATTGAGGAATTGCTCCTATTAGTTCGGCCTGCAGGCAAGTTTTCAGGGGTGTTTTTTGATGTAATAATGATGGATGTAGAGGGTCCAGCCCACTTTGTGGGGTGGGGCCACCCCTGGACAGGGGTGTTGAGTTTTATAAGAAATCAGGCTGAGCAGGTCAGAGAGCAAGCCAGTAAGCAGCGCTCCTTCATAATTTCCACATCAGCTCCTGCCTCAGGTTCTCACTTGAGCTTCTGTGCTGACTTCTCAAAGGTGGCCTGTGACCTGAGTGTTGTAGGATAAAAAGAAACTTTTTTTTTCTTCTTCAAGTTGCCTTTGGTCACGACATTTATCCCCACAATAGAAACCAAAGTAAGAAAATAGTCTATCATTATGCCTTGATATTTTAGCTATATTTACTTTCTTTCTATCCCTTACTAAACTTATGTAATATTGCTGTCTTTGCCTAGAATGTCATCTTTGCCCAGTCGACATCTGCACGTGTGTTCCCAGTGTCTGTAGAATCCAGAAGAGAGCATTGGATCCCCCTGAAACTTGGGTTATAGATGATTATGAGCCACTATGTGGCTGCTGGGAACCAAACCCAGGTCTTCTGCAAGGGCAGCAGATGCTCTTAGTTCCCAAGCCATCTCTCCATCACTAGTTTCTGCTTTTCTATGTTCATATCCCATGGTATTATCTGTCTATCCTCACTCACATCATAGCCAGGTGAGGTGTTTCACCAGTAGGATAGTGGATTGCACAACACAGCCAAGATGTGAAAGAGGTATACACTGTCTTTGCTCTTGCTCTTGAACTACAACCATCCTGAGTCTGTCTACTGGAAGATGAGAGAACGTGGGAAGAAGCCCAGGCACCCCATGTAGTAGCCACTATAGACCCCCCAAATGATCTATTAGCCAATCAGACAGGCAAGTGCAGACCCAGATCATCTACATTAGTCAACTGTTCTGGTATCTTTGGCAATCAGCAGTGTAAGGGACAAAGGGTTTACTTTGTAGTTCAAGGGGACATAGTCCAGCATTGGTGGTGGGTGTGGCAGAGGAGACGGGTCATATTGTGTCTAAAATCAGGCAGCGGAGAAAGCACTGGAAGTAGGCCAGGCCATCAAACTTCAAGGCTAGCCCCCTTGAGTCATATCCTACAGCAACAATCTACCTCATAAAGGCTGCAGGGCCTTCTAAAAGAGCCCTATTGGCAGGGGACCAAGTAGCCCAACATAAGAGCCTATGGGAGATCTTTCACATTCCATCTATGACAGCAGCTAAGCTTTCTTCAGACCTGCAGGACCACCTCACTTTGCTCTGGATGAACTGCCTGTTTATGAATGGCAGACTAGATAAGGAGTTGCTGCTTTAAGCCTAAGTAAAGCGCTTGTTGGGTTTCTTCTGTGGCAGGATATAGGAGCCGTTCACTGAGAGGAATTTAGAGGACAGGGCCCTGTTTGGTTTGGTCTAAATAACTTTACTACAGTCATCTTGGCATTGAGGGGTGATGAAAAGAGGAATGACCGAAAAGTCAGGAGATTCTGGGCTACAGAGAGATTCCTACTCTCCCCTGGACACAGAGTAGGAAGCAGGAAAAAACCAGAGTGTGAATACCTCTGCTTGGGATGATGGTGAGGAGACAGTTGTGACATGGACTGAGAGACAGAGGTTTAAAGGCCATAGAAATGTTTCATGTGAGGGCTGCTAAGAGAAGCTTAGCTGATTCAAATCAAATTAACGATAGAGGATAAAGCAGACAATTTTACTGTACATTCAATAAAATGTAGATTGAGTGGTCCACGTTAATTTACCCATGAGGTACATTGAGTCATGGGCGGTGTGAAATGCTTAGTGTTCCTTTGTTTTAATTTATAGCATTGGACTTGGTGACCACAGAGACTAGTATGGAGTGAATGCATCCTCTGTTGGGAAATGGGAGTTTGGCAGCTCTGTCTCGGGGCCAGAGGGGACATGTTGCAGACCACCCAGAGCCACCAGAAAGACCTGGTCATTTTAGCTCTCAGATCTCAGAGTCATTGGGGGTAAGATGCACATGACTAATGAGCCGAAATCTTTTGTTTTGTGTAGAGGACGATGAAATATCTCTTTGAGTCTGTGAAGTGTAATTCTGAGTGTGGGTTTTTGTTTACTTTTGTTTCTGTTTTAGATACAGTCTTACTAGCTCTCTCAGGCTGTCCTTGAGATCATCATTTGCCTACCTTTGGTTTCCAAGCACTGGAATTGCAAGCATATACCAATGGGACTAGTGCTTTATATTAAAAAATAATTATTATTTGTTTTAGTTATTTATGTCTATATTTTTTGTGAGTGCATGGTATGTGAATGTGGGAATGTACATGTTGTGGTCTGGGTATGGAGGTCAGAGGACAACTTCATGGAGTTGGGTTTTCTTTTCTACTTGAATGAGTTTGGGAATCCAACTCGGGTCTCTCCATGGTTACATGGCAAATGCCTTTACCCATTGAGCGATCTTACTAGCCTGGAAATCATGTTTTTAAGATGAGTAATTAGACCTTGAAGTTTTCTTTAGCTATGGTGAGAGGAGAACCTGATGGCCACAGAATTGCAGTTTTGGTGTTCTCTGTCTAGAAAATCTGTCTCTCGGTGTACTTTTTCTCCTCCCAAACCTGCTTTTCTTTGTTTCCCTTTTGCCTTGATTAATAACTTCCTTCATTCCCCATGCCAGAAATGATTGAATTGCATTTGACCTCCTCACCTGCTGTGGACCCAGATCCTGTGTGTGATTCCAGCTCATCTGACACTGCTCACCTCACTTGTGACCCTTCCCTGCTGCCTCCCAATGAGGTCAAGCCTCAGCTAACTCCAACCTGGCAGGAAGCCTCTGCTTCTTGACCTTCATTTTTAAGTTTGGGTTTTCCTCTAACCTGCCAAAAAATTGCTACCAGAATTGCCTTTCTTATGTAAGGGTTGATCTTGGCCTCATCATTAGTAGATATTTCTATAGTCTTGAACATTCCTCAGAGGTCAGTGCTTGGTACCTGGGCTGGCTTTAGTGGGTGGTGGTGAAACTTTTAAGAAGTAGGGTATAATAGGAAAGAAAGCCTGAGAAAACTGATGTCCTGGAAGGGGGCTAAGGGGTCTCTGTCCATTTCTTCTTTTTTATTGCTTCCTAATTGATGGAGTGAAATGGCTTCCTTCTCCTCACAGCTAATGCTGTGAGGGCACCTCGTGGGTCCACAGCACAGGGTTAACATTTGTGGACCATAGCCTCCAAAGCCATAAAGTCTCCCAATCTCTTTCCTTTATAAATGTATTATCTTATGAATTTCTGTATGGTAACATAAAGCCAATGGATACTTATGCCTTTGATGGTGTATTTTCTCACGAGGGAAAATTTCAGTTTCTTGATGGAGCTGCCACAGTCCCTACTTGAGGGTTGTTATTTTTTTAGACATTAGATAGAAATTTCAGGATACAAAAGGCAGAGATTTGCTAAAGGTTTTCATTTTCTGTTCATACCCAGAAAAATGTGGTAACAACAGTACCATGGCCACTGTGATGATAGAAACATGAATCTGAAGTGGGGAAGGACATTATTTAATCATTCTTGAGTTAGAGCTGAGTGTGGCTTGTGTCCATATGAAGGGCAGTGGAGGATCTGACTCTGTGTCTTATATTTATTAGGTCAAATATGGTGGACCATGGGGCATATCACATTTTCTCCTGCTCCATTTAAAATGTTGAAGGTCAGGGTACTATTTATAGAATCACGAGAAGAAGTAGGCTTGACAATATGCCGGCTGGGATCTGCAGATGGTTCATGTCATGGGCCCCTCTCCATCTCTCACTTACACCTTCAGCCTTAAGCTGGAAGTCTTCTCTGGCTGGGGACAGATCCCTTGGAATAGTCTGGATAAAACCCCAAGACAGTAATAGCCTGTTGGTGAATCAGTCTGTTGTGCTTCCAGGATAAGGGAGCATCTTCCTCAGTTAGAAAATCTCAGATCCCATCTGGGGATATCTCTCTGTGGCATCTCTTGCCAGCCATAGTAACCTCAGCTCACTCCATCCATCCTATACTAAGCTCCCAGAGTTCATTCTGGTGATGCAAAATCTGCCAAACCAGAGAGTCCTCCCTCTTGGGCATGCTTGTTGTGAGCTTTCTTATTATCTTTATAATGTTCACTCCTCTAGAAAGGAAGGCCTGTTTGACATTTAGTTTAATTAATACATTATTTTCCAGAAAAATAACCTTCCTTACATGTGGCCCAGCTCTGCTAGTGCCTGCCCCAGGAAACTGCTGTGATCTGCAGCCCCATAGCTAGAAATGGGTGCTCCTTCCCTGGGTCCCATCTTGGTAGTGCTGAGGTTCTGGAGGTTGGGATCAAATTAGTCAGCTGTGGGCATGCAATTGCACTCACAAGGCGAGCTTGGTAGTGTTGGTGTCTGACAGATAATGAATGAACAAAGTGAGAGGCTGACCCGGGGGTCTGAGCCAGACCTGTCAGTGTGCATCATCAGACAGCCTGTGTGGCCTTTGGGAGATGCTCAGTGCCCACCCATAGTGCCAGGAGAGCTTCAAAGCAGCTGTCTGGCTCTCTCCCTGACGTGCAAATATTAGGTAACCATCAGGCCGGAAGCTCTGTGTTTAGCTGTCGTCCCAGGTTACGGTGCTCAGGTGTAAACTGAAAAGACCCAATTAAGTGTGTTTTGAAGCACTGGATTCTTATTAAGGAGAAAAGCTCAGTTATTTAAAAATTTCCCCCAAAGAAGTTGGCCTTTGACTGAAACAGAAAGCAAGTCACTATTATTCTAATATAAATATCTTTAGTTCCTTTTCTAACTTTTCTGTATTGTTTTATTTATGTTATCTAGACTTCAAAATCCAATCTGTGTGAGACTGTTAGCAGTTATGGTAGGTTGATGAAGAAATTTCCATTTATACGCACTTGCATGTAAGCAGTAAACAGTTCTGCTATATGAGTCTATGCAGAGTGTATATATAAAACCACATGTCATCTTATTCAGCAGCCTTGGGGTGACACTGTGTCAATTATGTTCACATAAAGAAGAGGTAGTCTGGGGAAATGACTCGGCAGCTAAGGACACTTACTGTTACATTCTTTCCAACTTGTTTTGTGTTGTTTCCAGAGGCCTGGGAGGATTGAGAGGGATGACTTTTATTCTACTTTTTTGTTTAAATCACTAAAGTAGTTTGGTGAAATTTCTATTTCAGCACTCGTTGAGTGTCGGTTCCATGTTTTTCTTTCCTTGTGTACTTGTACAGAGAGATGTTGGTGTGTTAGAGTGGCATGCATACTTGGTGGACTTTGGTCCTCTATCAGCAATTCTATCTACCCACTTATCTATCATCTATCTATTACCTATCTATCATGTATATTCTGTCTTCTATCATCTATTCTCTATCTATCATCTATTATGTATATTCAATTTTCTATCCCCTACTCTCCATTTATCTCTCATCTATCTATTATCTATCATGTATATTCTATCTTCTATCATCTGTTATCGATCTGTTATGTACATTCTATCTACTATTCTATATATATATATATATCTATGTATTATCTATCATGTATAGTCTATCATCTACTCTCAATCTATCTCTCACATATCTACTATCATGTATATTCAATCTTCTATTCTCTATCACCTATTATCTATCATGTATATTATATTCTCTTCTATCATCCACTCTCCATCTACCTATCATCTATATGTCTAATTTTCCATCATTTATATATCTATGTATCTGTCTAACATCTATTACCATGTTGCTATCCAGGAAGGCAGTATTGATTCATATTCCCATGAAGAATGTATAAAAGTCTATTTTTACCTCATGCACACAAAAATTTAATATAATCAATCTTTCTACTTAATGCCAGTTTGATGGGCAGAAGTGTGATTTCCTTATTAGCACAGATTTGGTGAGAAGCAAGAATTAACATTATTTCCTGTGTCTATTTCTACATTTTCTAAGTCTTCATGGCCTTTTCCAGAATTGTGTCATATATCTCTATTGATTTTTATATTTTGTTCTTTGTGGTTCATCCTCAGTCCATGAAACTGTCTTGACTTTGGAATCATGTTTTATGTTTGTGTGTGCATGTAACTTTGTATTTACCAAAGATTAGTGTTCTTCAAATGAAGTTCTGCTAAAAGGGATGAATGTAAACTGAAGTGGTTTGTCCTAGATGTGTGTGATGATTTTATTAGAGAGGGAGAATAAGAATTATGGGGTTGCTTTTGAATCCACTGTCCCTGTAAAACCAGTATAGATTTCTGTTTGCCACTTCAGCTTTTCAACATTTGCACCTCAACTATTGTATTTATGGAGGAGCCAGAGCATGGCCTTTTAAAGCAGAAGTCTTGGTAGAATTCTAGTCTGTAAACACAGACTGGAAACAAAACTACATCTTCACGTGCACCAAACTCTGGAGACTATTCACTAAATTATAAATGTAAACAATAAGCCATAGGAATAGTTGGTGACCATAACAAAAATAATAATTTCAAGATCACATTACTGCTGTTAAAAAGTATCAGTACTCTCCAGCTAGATTGTCATTTTATGAAGTTGGATATATGTTTCTTTTTATCGCAAAGCATTAGATATTGAGAAAGTTTCACTTTCATGCTGTTGTTCTTTTCTGTGTTCGTTATCCTGTGCATTTTTTTCCTATAGCATTGAAGGTGGAGCCAAGGGCTTATGCATGCTAAGTGTCTTAGATGCTTTCTGTTGCTGTGAAGAGATACCATGACCCAGGCAACTTACGAAAGAAAGCGTTGAATTGGGTAATTGTTTATAGTTTCAGAGGATGAATCCATGACCATCATGGTGGGAAACCTGACATGTCTCTGAAGCAGCAGCTGAGAGCTTATTTGCAAGTTGGAGGCTGTGGAGGCATGGAGGGAGGCTGGACCTGGAGTGGGCAACATACCTCCTCCAACAAGACCACACCCCCTATCCTTCCCCAAACAATTCCACGCACTAGGAATCAAACACTCAAACATATTAGCCCATGGGAAGCCATTCTTTTTCATACCACCACACGAGGCAAGTATTTTACCATCACTCTGTGTCCTTTGTTGTCTGTTTTAGGGATTCAAAGACACTATTTTGAAAAGGGGCCTTGAGTTTTCATTCAATGCTGATAGCTCCTATGGTCTGCTGGCCAATTTCTCACCTAGAGAAGGTGCTAACATCTCTACAAGATTCTATGTTCCTTGCTGAGATGCTGGGGTTCTTTCTTGGACTCACCTTTTATGGTGTCTTTCTTCCATAGTCCTATCTCTTCTACTTTCTAGAACCCCCCTGTTCCACATGACTGGAAGCCTTGCCTAGAAGGCTCCTGGAATCTTTTCAAATGCTGTATCAAGAATATTAGCACCCACCACGTTCCACATTAAATAAAATTTTATTATAACTATTTGAAAGAATTATTATAATTGTATTTTCAAATCCTTGGTTATGGGAAACTAATATAATTTACAACTGGCTGCAACTTCCTGACAGCCATTGAGCTTACTCAGGGATTTTTGCAAAGTGGAGGAATCTAACATACAAATTGTTTTCTAGATGTAATGAAAGTTTTATGAGTACTAAATTTAACAATTAATGAAGTTGACGTAATGATACGTTTTGTGTACATTTAATTAAACACTTAGAAATAGCAGTTTTTGTGGTTTTCATATTTTGGAGCCTCTTTAAAAAGTCCATTTTGTATATTCCGATACCTAGACCTGTAGCAACGCCTGCATTACTACCTGTTCACCATGTTCAAGCGAGGGACTGAGGATTAAAAAGAGAGACAAGACAGTGGGTCATTGTCTCAGTAGAATGCCCTTTATTGAAGGAGGGAAGAGGCCTTAAATACAGGCTTACAGCACAATGGGAGAACCTGGGAGGGCAGAAGTTCGCTACAGATGTTTTACATTCTAGCATTATACCAATATGCAGGATAAGCAAACAAGGAACCTCCAGTAAGCTGTTTCGGAGGAATGAAGTGGCAGGGAATTAGCATGGGGAGGACATCTGATCAAGGTCAGCAAGCAAGGCAACAGCTACCCCAAAATGGGGGCCAGGGCCCAACATGGACGTTTTTAGGCACTGTGTCTTTGTTCTCTGGTGGAATAAACACTCCCAGGGACAAATTAATGGCCTTCACTCAAAGTTTTTGCTGAGAAGTAATATTTGCGTGTGCTTGTGGAGAATGATGTAATCATTCAGTGCATATCACATGCATGGTACTCAGAGGAATGAAGGCTTTCCTCCCAGAGAAGCCACTTCTATGTGGGGATGTTGGACTCTTCTGCTCATTTTGAAGTATGTCATAGGACATTGCAGGAAATAGTGAGGTCACTCTACTGTAGAAACCTAGAGCTGATTCCTCCTGTCAACTGTGTGTTGATGGCTCTGTACCCATTCCCTTGCCTTGTTCTGAGACTAGCTTTTTGGTTTTCACATGCAAGTGGGAACTTACACAATTTGTCTTTCTCTGCGTGGCTTCTTTCACTTAATAACATTCCCAGTTCCATCAGCCTTGCTGAAAATGACAGGATTTTATTTTTTGTTTTTAGATAAACATCATCCCACTACATATACAGAGATATGTGCATACATGTCCAAATGCAGGAATATGTATATACACACATTTTATGTATATCTGTATGCACATCTCACATTGTCCTTGTGTTGATGAGCACCTCGGTTGAGGGGATAATTGGACTTTTGTGGAGAGTGCTGCATGGACATGAGATGCAGATATCTGTCTGATAGAGTAATTTTTTTCTCTTTGGTTCTATGCCCAGTGGTAAGATTGCTGGATCATAAAATAATTCTTTTTACAGGTTGAAGACAGGTCTTCCATTTTCCGTAATGGCTATATTGACACATATTCTTGCCGACAGTTTGTAAGAATACCCCTTTCTCCACACACTCCCCATTATCTATCACTCCTTATTTCTGATAATATCCATTCTGATTGGGATGAGATGGTACTTCAGTTTACATGTCAGTTTACATTTCCCTGATATTCTTCTCCTTGGCTGTTTGTGTGTTTTCTTTTGAGGGATGCCTTTTAAAGGTTTACATCAAGTTTATGTCACCACGTTTTTTCTTCTTTTCCTATTTGTTTGCTTTAAGACATGGTCTCACTATGAAGCAGGCTGGCTTTGCTCTCTCCTACCTCAGTCTCCTGCACGCTTAGATTACAGATCTGTGGCATGCTCCACAGCCTCGAACAGTATGCATATCCATCTTCCTCCAGCTGTTTTTTTTTTTTTTCACAAGTCCAGTCTTGGTTTCCTCTGCCCATGAGGAAGTACTTCTGCCTGTGCCTGGAACTTTGGGTCCATGCCAGTGGGACCCATTGCCCTTGCCTCCTTGCTGGTTCCTTTGCTACTTTCATGTTAACACTGCTCCTCCGTGTCAGGGTCTCTAACCACAAAGGCCACCTGACCGTCCATTTGCTGTTCTCTGCCGTCTCACATGTTTATGCTCTGCAGTTACCTGGGCCCTGTCTGGCCACCACCTTGAAGAACATTTCACACCCAAGGGACAGGCGTCCCACCTCCTAGGTCATCAAGGCTAGGGTCTGAACTTTTGCTAAGTGTGTTTCTGTTTCTCAGAAAAGCATGATCATCCCTCAGATGCTAGCTTCTTGAGAATAAGGGAGGGTCTTTAAACCCATTCCAATCCAGTGCCCATTTCCCATCTCCACGCACCTCTGTCACGACCCACCACTAAACCTCTTCTGTGGCATTAGACCTATGTTTGTAACATCCTTCTCATTTAGTGCTCCAGCTCCCAACTCCAGGGATGCTTTTCTTTACCCCATCCCTGTTTCCGATCCTTAGATGTGTCCTTATTCCCCTGCTCACTTCTTTGCTTTGCTTTTGCCTCCTCTTCCCTGGACTGGTCTTTGCTGGTTGCTCCCAATGTCCTAGCTGTGGCAGCACAAGTGATAGACACCTTAATAACTGGCATTATCAAGGGATAATGTCACATGTGATGCTAGCATCTACGTTAAAACATTTTACATCCATTGTCACATGTAATTCTCTGCTGCAGACACTAGTATTAGCTCCATTAAAAAAAAAAAAGAACAGAGAGAAGATAGATAGTGCAGACAAAAGCAATTTTTTTTTATTGATCACAAACTATACTTACAATTTATTTGTGGTGGTGATGATTAAGCTAGAATTTAAATTTTTCTCCTTCCAGGGCTAGTGGTAAAACAGAGTGCTGCTCTCCTGCAGTGCTGGGCTGCAGTAGTGAATGGCTTGCATTAAAGGTTTAACACCTACACTGTGCCTGTGGTGTGTTCTGAAGTATGATGCACAGTGGGTAGGGCTATTAAGTGCATCTTGAACTCAGCACATTTAAAGCATGGTGAGTATATAGGGAGATTAGCCCATATGAAGGTGAGTAACCTGTGTGTCTATGAGCAGACCTTCCCTCAGCCTCACTTCTCTTACTGGATACTCATCTCATTCATTTCCCAACCAAGTCACTCAGGAAACTGGCCAGGGTTGGGGCTGACCCGCTGGTGACTACAACTAGTGGCCAGGGTTGGGCTGACCCGCTGGTGACTAGAACTAGTGGCCAGGGTTGGGGCTGACCCGCTGGTGACTAGAACCAGTGAGAATTCTTGGCTCTTTACCTTCTGCGCTGCACATCTGGCACCAGTGTTTACCTCTGTGTTGATGAAACAACATCAATAAATTTCTACCCTTAGAGATTCTAGAGATTGTTTTTTCTCCTCCTTCGATTTCTAGCTACTTCTTTTTCTTTTTCTCTAGTGTCTTGCCACCAGTTGCCCATATCTTCATTTCTGAAGTATTCATAGCCTGTATCCTCGCTCTTACTCCTTCTCTCTTGATGTTCCTGGGTCTCCACACTGATTCCTGTCACCACCTTGTCTACATACTTTCAGATGCCCTTCCTGCTTTCCAGACCCTGTGTACCCCGATACTTCATGAACTCTCCACCTAGAAGCTCCAGAGTATGCACGACATGCCTCCAACCAAAGCTAAATCTGCGCTCTACACTTCCAGTCTTATACAAGTGCCCTGGCAGAGTTCACTCCTATTTTTACTCCATACGTTAGTCCTGTCTGTTCTGATTGCATCTCTGAACCATTTTTTAAATATTATTTGGGAATTTCATACAATGTATTTTTATCACATTCACCTCCATTTCTCCCCTTAACTACCCTCAGATCCACCTCTATCTCACAATATATCCTCAAACTTCATGTACTTTTTTTTGTACCCCAACATCTAATTTGTGCTACCCATTTGCTCCAGGAGCCTTGTCAACCTGCCAGGGGCCACACCCTTAGAGGAAACTGACTTTTCCTTCCACAGCCATCAACTTAACAGTTGGTCACTTCTTAGGGGTTGGAGCATGTGAATATCTTCCATCTCCAGGTAGACGCTGGATGGTGGTTGAGCCATTCCCTTTGATTGCATCCTTCCTCTTTGTGATGAATAATTTGGACTGTTAACTGAACTGGATTAAGAAATGTCAGAAAGATGAGTGGAGCATACCTTCGGATGTGCCTGTGAGGACATCTCCATATGTAGTTGAATCATGGGGGCTCTGATCTAGTGAATAGATTCATCCATGATCGAGCTGTCACATGAAGAGGTGAAGAAAGAAGGATGGGATTTGATTGGAGGAAGTGTGCCACTGGGGTTGTGTCCTTGGAGGGATGTATCTTGCCACCATCCCTTTAAATATGTTTCTTGTCCTCCAGGAAGCAAAGAACTCCCCTTGTCACTCCCTCCTACCAGCTCCTGATGTTCTACCCAAGTACAGAGGGCAAAGGGACCATGGACTTAACTCTGAAATCCTCAGTTCAGGTCAATAATTCCTCATATTAAGTTTTTTTTTCCTGTTAGGTATTTTGTCAAGAAGGAGAATTTGTTTTCGTAGCTTGTTTCTCTTCATTCCCACCCACCTCACAGAGGAGCTGTCTAAAAGCCATCACTCCACAGGCTTCATCTTACTTCATTTATCAGCATCCATGCCCCATTCTCCATTGGCTGTCCACTTTTGCCTGTCCATAGCTTGTTATGTACCTATGCAATACTTTCACCAATGTTTGCAACTGTGTGGCTTTTTCTTTTCTCTGACTCTCAGTGTCTCAGGAAGAGCCATCCTGCCTTTCATATTTGTATTGCCTTCCTCATAGTGGGTGTTGACAAATATTCAGTGAGTAAATGTTCTCTATAATTTACTGCTGACTGATGTAGAAAGAGCAATCCTAGGAATATAGAGGTTCTGGGTCATAGCCACGTTGAGAGAAAGGGCCTGACCTCAGCAGGTAGAAGTTGCTCCTTCATCATAGTGGTTGGCATACTGCACTCAGCAGCCACCTCGCCTGTTTTCCTCCTGTGTTTTCTCATAGTGGGCTGTTTGGATTGGTCTAGCTGAGGTCAGAGAGTCACAGTCATTTTTAAACCAACCGTATATATTTTCTTGACTCAGCCAAGCTCAATGCTTTGTGAGGACCGTGGCATGAACCAAACACCAAGCTTTGTGTGATTCTGAGCTGTGGGAAGGTCTCTCTTTTGTGAATAGAGATACAAAAGTGGGTACAACAAAAACCAGATTTTCCAGTGAGATGACTTCCCGAAGCTACCTTGCAAGCATTTTTATCTGGTTTCTGACTCATGTCCTATATTTAAGTAATTGTTTTAAGGAAATAATCTGACATCTAAAAAATGGCTTATTCTGGGCTAGTATCTTTTCCAGATAATTGGCTATTATGTTTATGAACAGCAAAAACATTAAGCCATTCAATCCAAATCTTTATGAAATGTGTAAGGATGGTTTCTTGTCCTCTCTCATCAGAAGATACTGGTTTTCTGCCCTGTTTTACTAAGGTTTGTCTCTTATTTCTGACAGATAAGAAGCATTTATTAAACTCCAGTTATGTACCAAATGCAGTGTGTATTTGGTATCTTAATTTGTAACATCATCACCACCTAGACCATTTATACAGCTTCGTTGTTTTGCTGTTACTGTTTAAATTTTGTTTTGCTGTTATCTTTTAAGTTTGTAGTTTTGAGTGATGGTAAGTTAGAGTTTCTGCCTAGGGCATCAGATTTGATGAGAAATTCAGGTTGTCACCAGCTGGGTCAGATAAAAGCTGAGTCACTATGTCTCAGAGTGTCCTCTTTAGTCATCTACATATGGGAGTCCTTCCAAGAAAAAGAAACAGTTCGTGTTCTTCAAAAGCCAAACTCTACAGACTTCATAATATTTAGGTTACAATGGCTACTGATTTTGTTGTATTGTCTGCAATAAAATTTGTGTACTGTACTTGGTTTGTGGATGCATATGCATGTGTGTATACAAATGTATGGAAGCCAGACACTGATGCTGAGTGTCTTTGTCAATCATTCTCCACATGATCATTATTACTATCACTACTATTACTATTACTATTATTGAATTGTGGTCTCTTTCTAGATGACTCTGGCCAGGCTGGCCAGTGAACCTATGGCTCCTCCTGCCTCTGCCCCCTAAGTGCTGGGATTGCAGTGCATGCTTCACAGTGAGGCTCCAGTGCCATTTGGTAAGAGGAGGCTGGGATCCTAACCTTTGTCTTACAGCATGCAGTGCAATATTTCACAAGTAAAAATAATCACATCAAATATGCCCTAAGTGTATCTGCTGAAAAATAAAAATTTACTCTAGTGCTCACTGGCTGATTTTTGCTAATACTGGCTTCCTGCTGGGTGCTTGCTGGGCTCTGTTCTAGGCACTGACACTCTACAGGCAGGATCCCTTTCCTCTGTAAACTTCGTATGTGAATGATTTTGATGCTTTGGGAGCTTGATTGGGGTGTCTGTCGCCATTGGTTTTGAATAAGGTTGATGGCATGAGTGATTGGGGGGGGCTGCCTTCTGGAAGAACTTGCCTTAACCTGTAAATTCTGTGTCTGAGGGTTGCTTGTACCTATCGCATCCCACCATCTGCACATCTGAGAAACCAAAGTGAGAAAACCCACAAGACCAGATGCAGCAGGCACCAATTCCTGGATTTATAATTTGGTGTTATGTTCCTAACATGATAAACAGCAGTAATATTTTGTAAAGTTGGCTCTTAGTTTATTATTTAAATACACCTGAGGCTCACAATGTTTGAAATATGAACATCTGGGACACTTATTAAAGATTAAATTAGTAATTGTGATGTTATAAATTTTTGAACATATTATTTAAATGCATTGAACAGCTAAAAACAAGGGAATGTCAGACTTTTATATTGTAATTTCTTAATAAGAATACTGTGTTTATTATTCCAAAACATCACTCTAAAATTTGTAAAAAATCAGCCTCTATTTATTGCTAAATATATTATAGCAATTAAATGTGTATCTCACTTAAAATTTTTATGGTAGTTCCAGCAAATGGCAAACACACTGATACTTGTTTTAAAGAATAATTTTATTAGTCTGTATTAGTAATAAAAGGTAATAGATTTCATTGCAGCATTTCATACATGTGTATGATATACTTTGGTTGTAGTCACTCCTGTAAAGTCTTTGTCTTGAGAAATGTCTGGTCTTGTGCTCTGGCCTTTCTCTTCACCCACCATTCTTTTCCTGACATCAAGCATCTTGCTCTAGACTTCTCCTCTCAACATAACCTGTTCCCTACTGAAATCATCTTACACAGATCATTTCCCCCTTTGCCTCCAGTGTTATCTACAGAGTATAACTAGGTTCGGCTGAAAGAATTCTGGAATTCTTGGTCCTCCCCACTTAGATATGCAAGCCTAGAGCCATAATTTACCATCGTTAGCTGCTGCAAAAGTGTTCTGTGTCCGATCCCAATGAGACCTTTATAACAGCTCTATAAGAATCAATCATTTTACTTGCCCTACTGAATGCGCCTGTAGTCACAGGCTCTTGCCTGGAACTTGCAAAGAGTCCTCTCAATGCTGGTAATCAGTATACACTTTTACTCAGATTATTCTCTTGCTACTTTATGGAATCATAAGATGTGCATTGCGCGTGATCATGTCTGCCCTCCAACAGAAGCAATATTTGGTTTCCTTGACAACCAAACACAAGAATAGACCATAGGTTTTCATAGCAATCTGCAGTCCCTCCTTACCAAAGACTTGACAAGAACTCTTTACCAGGAATCCTGGAGAAATTGCTTCTGAATGGAACTCATCTACAACTGCACCGTATTTTCCATTGCTCCTTAAAAATGTAAACCACTTTCATATATCCATTACATAATATCCATTACATACTTCAGATTCTATCAGTAATTTGATTTGGGTTTGATCCTGTACAAAGTATGTTTCAATATCACCTCTGTGTTTCGTATATTATCATCTCCCCTAAGGCTGGCGACGATGGTACCATTGAGAAGCTTTTCTGAAAGGAAGAGCTTCATCCTCTTTGGGACCCATATGTGAAATAAATGTCATTTCCTGTGCAGTACAAGGAAGCTTTCTCCAGGTCATAGCAGTTTGGGGCATGGCAGGTTAAGTGAACTTCCTGTGTCCACACAGGATGCTCCCATCATTTCCCTACCAAACCCTGGCGGTGGTTTTTTAGCTCATACTTCTCTCAATCTTGTCCTGCTGGAAGATGCTCAGAGTTTCAAAGAGCTGTGCTGCTGTGATTCAGTGAACATCAAATAGATTCTTTTCACTCTTGGAGGAAAACCTGGGAGCCCCTTAGCAAGTTCATCACACGTTTCTTAGCCTGGCATCTACCACGCTTCTTGACTTGGTGCAGCTCACCTTGACTTTGTTTTCCAGACACCTCTAAGGCAAAAACCTGACTCTAGATCCTGTGGCTCTCTTCTCCATGCCCGCCCACGCCTTGTTACTTCTGTCCTTGTCTTTGATTACTGTGTGTGCCTGTCTAGCTACTTCCTGTCTTCCCTGCTTACAGTCCTTGGTTATAGGAGTCATGTTGCCTTTGAGTTTCACCTAGCAGCCATGTTCTTTGTGAAACTTTCCTTGAAGTTCCTCCTAGACGTAGACTCTCTGTCATTTTCATGTTCATAACATTTTTTTTTTTTTGCCAGTTTCTTCCTGGATATGCCTAATTGCCAGCATGTACCTCCCAGGGTGTCATTTTCTTCAGAGATCCATCCTGTCTCTCTTGGTAATTCATGGAATTCCATGTAAATTTATGAGAAGATTCAAGAAACACTTGTTGGAGGAATGACAGTCATCGAGTTAACAAAAACAAACAAACAAACAAACAAACAAACAAAAAAACCCAAACCCTTTATTAAAGTAAATGATTCTGCTAACTTAGACATTTTCTAAGCTTGCTTTTCACAAGAAATATTTCTTCAGCAGGAGCCCACCTATTGTAGTTATCTGGGATCCATGTATATGTCATTCTTAATGCTATCTGATAGTGCCTAGGGCTTTACCAAGAGCAGAATCTCTTTTGCCCATCTCTGAAATTGCCTTGACACAGCCTGTAATAGGTTGTGACTGCCCAGTGAATCTGAATGCTTCTGTATTCAGTTCCTTGCTAAGGGACCTGCGGATAACTCTTGTTAATTCTGTAAAATATACAGGATTCACTTTGAAGTGTAGATTATTAACACAAGGCATCTGAGTTAGCATTATGACTAGGCATTCACTGAAAATTAGATGTACTTACACTCTCTCTGGCAATGTTTTTAAAATGTAAGACAGGCTGGAATTTCAAGATCTTTTAAGCTGGAGATAAAATTCACTAGAGTTTTAATTTTTGTATAGACAACATAAAACTTAATGAGAAACCAAGAGTGGATCTCTTCTCACCCTTTACCACAGACCCTCTCTAAAAAGATTACTTCAAAGATCTGGAGGGATGAGAGGTGGCTCCACAGTTAAGAGATGTACTAGTGCCCACAACTGCCTGCAACTCTGGCTCCAGGGAAATTTGAGATCTCTAGCCTCCTTAGTTCTCTAGGTACCTACAATCAAACACAGCCACAGACACGGGCATAGGCACAGGCACACACACATGCACACACACAAATAAATCTTAAAATCCAGCAAATAGAGATGTTCTCAGGTTTATTATGAAAGGATACTAGCTTACTTCAACTGTATGGAGGGTTTTGTAAGGTTAAAAGCAAGGAGGGTATGCTTAGCCTGTGTCTGCTGGGTATCTCTTGGTCCAATGCCTGAATTCTTCCTCCTCCCATAGCTGAGGTCACTGAGGCTTGTGGTCCGTGACTCATCCCACAGTCACGAATCTCTACTCAGCTAACATCTCATCTGTCCCCTCCCATCACACTTTGTGACATCACAGTCCCATCATTTTCAGGCCTAGACTCTTAGTACCAAGTGCCTGGTACCATTAGAGTGGTCCAGTGTCTGTCTTCTCTGTGAATGGTTTGCTGCATTTTGCTGAGTGACTCAGTATGCTTAAGGTCCATTCATGTTATAGTGTATGTCACAGACTCTTTTTTTTTTTTTTTTTTTTTTGAGGCTAAACATACCATTACATATATCCATTCTTGTAGCCATGTACCCCTTGGATGTCTTTCCACATTTCAGTTCCCATGAACAAAACTGTTACAACAGGCCTGTATCTATCTGCTCAAGGGTTTCTCTGAGTCCTTTACAGTACACACATGCAGAGTGTCATGTCTGGGTGACAGGGTCTTGCTGTTTAGAATGTTTTGAGGAGTTTCTCTGCAGTAGCTGCACCGTTTCATATTCTCAGCAAAACACAAGAATTCAACTATTTCCACATCTTTGAAAATACCATTTTTGCTTATTTTTTTAAAAAAGTAGCTATGCTAATGCGTTTGTAGTTTTGATTGGCATTTTCCTGAGGATTAGTGTATAGGCTAATAATATATCTTCCTTACAGAACAGGTGTTCATGTCTCCTTGCTGCTCTTTCCCTATTGTTTTCTTTGTTTTGACAGTCTCCTACATACACACAGTCTGCTGTGATTATGTTCACTCTATTACCTCCTGGGGGCTCCCTTTCTTTCCCCCTGAACTCCTCCTTCTGACCTGTGACTTCATCATTTCCCAGTGATTACATCATGAGCAAAAATGACTACTTCCGGCAACCATGAACAGTCCATAGTTCCTCAGGAAAGGATGGGCCACATCTACACCTTCTCTCTCTGTGGTGGGAACTTGGGCACAATCTTATGCAGGTATCCATAGCTGCTGTGTTCATGTTTCAGTGGTAATATCATGTTTGGATGGCAGTATTTCTCAATGCTCTTCCCCATCCTCTGGGTCTCACATTCCTCTGTTCTGTCTTCTGGAATGTGCCCTGGAGCTTAGGGGCTGGAAGGATGGTATAGATGTCATGTTGCAGTCTGACTGTTCATCACTTATTTTCAGTACTTTGTCCAGATATGAGTCTCTGCATCTGCAGTTCTTAACCCTTCTAATGCTGCCACCTTTAAATACAGTTCTTCATGTTGGGATGACACCCAGTCATAAAGTTGCTTTTGTTGCTACTTCATAACTGTAATTATTCTGTTATGAATCTTAGTGTAAGTATCTTATATGCAGGATATTTGCTATGTGACCCCCATGAAAGGGTCAGTAGACACTCAAAGGTGTTGTGACCCACAGGTTGAGAACAGCTATTAACCTCTCCAGAAGGGAACTCCTTGCCTTAGGTTGAGACTTGCACTGGCTTATTGATATAACCATTAATATTTAGAAGACAGGTGGAAACATGTTTGTTCAGGGAAACAATAGCAGTATGTTTCCCCTTTGGGCCCAGGCCTCCAGCCATATGCTTTAAAAACTTGTGTTTCTTTATTGTGGGTGTATACACAGCACTCATGTGGAGCTTAGAGGGCAGTTGTGGGAGTCTCTTCTCTACTCTCGCCATATGTGTCCTGGGGGTCACACTCAGGTCCTCAGGCTTGGCATCCAGCACTGAGCCATATTGCTGGCCCCAACCATAGCTTTTGACCAGATCTATAGTATTGGATGTGAGGTCCCTCCTGTGGAGTGCATCTCATAAATCATAAATCAGTTTGCTAGCCCTCAAATAGTCATGTTACTATTGTGCCAGAAAGCATATCTTGTCCTCAGTTAGGTGAGTGTCGAGGAGTTTTTTTTTTTTTTTTTTTTTCACCCCACAGAGGTCTTCATATCATCTTCCAACACTATGGAAGGAGCCAGCGGCAGGCATTTTACAGCTCAGTACTATCCCAATTCCTCTGTTTCTTGTAATCAAAGTGTGTGTTGTCCTCAGCAATAGAATATTGCCATGTAGCTTTAGTAGGCAACCAAGAGAAATGGTAAGAGCCTGTATCCTCGGGGGAACCTCTGAGACCCCTCTGTCCAACGACTCTTAAGGGGCTGTCACAGGAGCTACTGGATTCTTGCATAAATGCCTGTGACTTCTGGTATCTGCAGTATCTACTACCCACGAAAGGTCTGGTCCATGCCCTGTTTTACGCTTACATTTTCCATTGTGATTTTTAGTTTATAAAGTGGTGAATTTGTATATGCCTTTTTCATACATCCTGAGTTTTTGTTGGCCTTATGTAGATTGCCCCATCCCTGCCTCCAACTCTGTTTAAGCCCTTTTATGCCTACTTCTCCCACTTTCATATTCCCTGTGTTTCTCTCTCTTCTTTAATGCCTCCCATGGCCCCTACCCTGCTTTTTGACCTCTAGAGACACACACATTTAAATACAGGAATTTAAATATTCAAAGCCAGGCCTCACACAAGGGAGAACATATGGGATTTGTCTCTTGGGGTCTGCGTTACGTCACTCAGTGTATTTTCTGAGTCTGTCCATATTCCTGAAAATTAAACTTAATTTTATGGCTGAAGAGAATTCCATTGTGTATGTGCATTGGATTTTCACTATCCATCCATCAGTAGGTGGACATTTAGGGTGATTTTATTTCCTAGCTGTTATAAGTAGTTCATCCTCAGTGAGCATGGATGTTATTCAGATAGCCTATTTTTAAAAATCAGATTGTTTGCATTTTTGCTCAAGTTTTTAAAAGGTTTTGATATTTCTGATGCAGGGAGCTGAATTCAGAGCCTTCTACAGGTTAGGCAAGTGCTCTGCACCTAAGAACACCCCAGCAACTGACCTGTTGTTGGGTCCTAGGGTTGTAATGGAATAGTTTTGAAAGCAGGCAGAAGCCTTTCAATTTGCTCTCACTCAAGATTGCTTGGTTCTTTACAGTCTCAAGCTTGTAATGAGCTTCAGGACTGATTTTTCTACTTATGCAAAAATATCACCAACTTTGGATGGAAGAGGCGGCACCCACTGTAGATCCCAGCGTGAGATGAGAGTTTGGTATTACTAAATCTTCTCATGTGTGAGCTGCGCTATACATTCCCTTTTATTTATGTCTTTAACTTCTTTCATTTGTGTTTCATGGAGTTCATTGTACAAGGGCCTTTTCTTATTCATTCTATGTGGCTCCTCACTGTATTCTGAAGCTGCCATAAATGGAATTAATTCATAATGTTCATTGTTAGTGTCTAGAAATGTAGCTAAATTTTATTATTGATTTTATGTCTTGCAAATTTGGTGAACTCAGTTGTTAGTAATTCTAAGGGTTTTTAAGGTTGTTTGATAAAATATCCTCTGTAAGCAGGCATAATTTGACTTCTTTTTCAATTGTGTGATTTGATTTTTTTTCTTGTCTAATTTCTCGAGTTATAATTTCTAGAACTATCTTGTCAAAGTAGCAGGAATGGGCATTTGTACCCTGTTCCTGACCCCAGCTAAATGTTTTTCTCATTTTCACCATTAAGAGCATTTGTTTCTTGCATATGGCTTTTGTTATATGGTAATGAGTTACTTTAGTTCCCACGTTACTAAATCTTTGTCATGAAAAAATGCCAGATTTTGTTAACTACCCATTCATGTGCAAAATGTATATTTCATTGGTTGTTTTTCATATGTTGAATGATCTTTATATTCTAAGAATAAATCACACTTGATCATGGCATATGATCATTTCAATTTGCTAATGAGTTGACTGTTTTGTTCAGGATGTTTGCATCTTCTTCCTTTGGAGTGTGTTTGCCTGACTCCACTTACGTCCCACAGTAATGCTGGCAGCAGCAGCCTTCCAGTTGCAAGTGTCTCTTTCCTTTTCAGACTTAAAAAAAAAATTATGTAATATTTGAGAAAGTGGTGTTGGGTTTTGTTGTTATGTTTTGTTTTTGTCATAATTCACTAGTGAAGGCCTTGGTTCCGGAACTTTTTTCTGCCAAGAGGTATAGATTATTGAATGTCTCTGGCTCAGTTTTTCACTTCTTCATCTGTTGGTTCAGTTGCTCCGTTCGCCCTCTGCCTTCTTCCTGTGGTCTGTTACTTGCTGCTGCCTGTGTCCACAGTGCACTCTCCTACATTTTGTCTCACAGAAATCATCACTGTCTTTATTGTTCATTTAGCTTTCTGTAATTGGAGACAGAAGACTTTCGTTGGTCTATCTGACTAAAATTTTGTCAAGATATCTTTGAAAAAAAATTAACTTTTGGTTTTATCGATTTTTCTCCTGTGTTAAAACCTCATATGTTTCTCTGCTGTTAGCTTTATTATTTCCTGTCTTCTGCTAGCCTTGGATTGAATTTGTTCTTTCTCTAGTTCATTAAGTTTTAAATTTAGGTTGTTTATCTGAGATCATTTTTTAATGCAAACAGTTATAAGAAGTATGCATTTCTTCCTACTGTATTTGAGGCATCTCATAAGTGTTGACACGTTGTGATTCATCTATCCTCAAATATTTTTTCTGAATCATTTTTGATCTCTTGGTGTTCAATTTCCTCAGAGTTTTAGAATATAATATTTTAATTAATTTTTGGGGAATTATATATATATATATATAAATATATATATAAATATATATATAAATATATATATAAATATATATATATAAATATATATATAAATAAATATATAAATATATATATATATAAATATATATATAAATATGTATATATATATATAATGTATTTGACCATATTCACCCTTATTCATTCCCCCCAAGTCCCCTCACTCTTCTCATATCTACCAACCACCTACCTCTCTTCTCCCTCTGAACTTTGTGTCTTGGCAAAACAAAAAAGCAAAAACAACCTACCAAGTCCAGTTTGGGCTGCCTGTAAACTCATGGGCATGAGATGTCCACTGGAGCATAGTTGTAGTCATTTGAATGGAAATGTCCTCTATAGGATCATATGTTTGAATACTTGGTCACTAGCTGGTGGAACTGTTTGGGAAGGATTAAGGGGTGTGTCCTTGTTGGAGGCGTGTCACTGGGGATAGGCTTTGAGGTTTCAAAAGCCCACTCCATTTCCAGTTAGCTCCCTCAATCTCATGTTTCTCTCTCAAGATGTGACCTTCAGATGCTGCTCCACCACCATGCCTGTCTGCCTGCTGTCATGCTTCCTATCATAGCTCTAATCCTCTGAACATGTAAGCTCCAGATAAACTTTTATAAGCTGCCTTGGTAATACTATAGAAGTATGAAATATGTAGTATGAAGACTCCAACAATGTTGAAACCAAGCTCTTCCTCTCCCCATGCTGGAATGTCAATTGGCTTGATCTTGTGTACGTGTTATGTGGGCAACCACAGCTGCTGAGTTCATGACTATAGTGATTCTGTCATGTCCAGAAGGTGGCATTTCACTTATGTCTTCTTTCACCTATGGCTCTTCCAATCTTCCCAACTTCTCTTCTACAGGGAAGCAAGGAATGTGATATAGATGTCCCAATTGTGGTTGAGTACTCCACACACACGTAGGCTCTGCACTTTGACTAGTGGGGTCTTTCTGCATTAGTTGCTGCTCACTGCACATAGAAGCTTCTCTAATATGTTCTGAGAGCTGTACTAATCTATGGATATTGAAAAAGGAATTTAGAGGGTAGTTTGGTATAGTATCCATTTAACAGTGTCCAAAATAATAGTAGTAGTATATTCAGTTCCAGGGTATATAGGTGGTGGAGGGAGGGATAGCTAACAATAAGGATGTCTACAAAATCTATACGCAAACATACTGTTTTACCATATTGTAAGCGAGTTGGAGTTCCCCTATATAAGGCCAATGCTCCTCCAAGAATCAAGAAGTAGCAGGTGTGGGGTGCCTTCCTTTGAGTTGTTGGTGACCTAGAGACCCCCCCCCAGAACAATATAGGTTATTGCTATTGCCATTAGAACATGGTGGTAAGATGTTAGAGAAAACTCCAACAATGAATGAAACAGAGTTGCTACAAACTGGAAGTATCTACTCTGTTAGTTAACTTTGGGAGGTGCTGTGTGGGCTACTGAGAGAAAATGTTATCAATAATCTTACCCAGATGTGAACCCTGTGAATTGTAATAGTGCCAACATGGTAAGATAGGAACATAGTGCAATAGGGGTATGGATGTTATGAAGTAACCAAATGCTTTCTAATTGGATTTGAGGCCTGTTGTACTAGAATGCATTCATGGCACTGTAAACCAAATCTGGCCAAGAATTTCCACAATTTTGAGAGATTTAGGGTCTTTCTTTTGTTGTGGATTTATAGCTTTATTTATTTATTTATTTTTTGTGGAGAGAAAAGATACCTTGTGATCTGTTGAAACTTAATTTATATTCTAAAAGGTAATCTATCCTGCTTCTTAGAAGAATGTGTATGTTGTCATTGTTGAAGAAGTATTATATATGTATCTTGAGGATCTATTATTTTATTTTTTTCTATATCCTTGCTTTCTCTTTTGTTTACCTATATTACACAAATAGTTCTCTCTTCAGTTCTACTAGTGTTTGCTTTATATATCTTATATTAGATGCATAAATGTTTATGATTGTTATCTTATTGTATTGGACCTTTTTATTAATATTTAGTACCTTTCTTTGTCTCTAGTAACTGTTTCAGATTTGAACCATTTCATCTAATGTTAGCATGACCAATCTTTTCATCTTGGTTATTATTTCTGTGGAATATCTTCTCTCATTTTTCACCCTTATTACATATATATATATATATATATATATATGTTATAATATATATATATACATACATATCTTTAGATTTATACTAAATTTCTTACAGATAGCATATAGTTGTATTATGCTTTAATATAGTTTTCTAATCTATGTCTTTTGATTAAAGTGTTTAACCCATTTACATATAATCACTGATTAAGGAGGAAGTTACTTCTGACTTGTCTTTTGTTTTTTGTTTTTTTTTGTATTCCTTAAACCCTTAAGGATTCCAAAATCCTTAAAGATTTTGCTTTTATTGTTGTTCACAGTTGGACATTTGAATGTAATATCTTACAACCTTAAAATTCTGCCGCCTTCTTTAGAGCATGTCTTTTTTGTTTCTTTCTTTATTTGTCCATCTTTCTTGCATTGTTATCTTTTAAGTTTCCATAGTAAAGTATTTCAACTACTATCTTATTTCCTTCTGTATATATTCTAATAAAACACTCTAATGTGACCAACCTGTACCACCCTGACAGATAAAAACTATCTTTTGTAGCCTTAGCCTTCCCTTTCAATTGTTATACATACCTTTTCACATACTGTGTGAATAGAACATAACTTAATAATCCTTTGTAATATATTAGTCATATGTCATGTACATAACCCATAGTGGGGTTACAAACAGCTACTATACTAATAAAAGTTTTATTATGCTTCACTTGTTGAAGTTTACTGAGATTTTTAGTCCTTCATACAGACTTTCTTTTTAGCAGAAAATTTTCATTGATTTGTTTTTATTTTTGTTTGTATTTGGACATTTGAATGTAATATCTTGCAACCTTAAAAATTCTGCCTTCTTCTCTAGAATGTGTCTTTTTTTGTTTATTTCTTTTTTGTTTTCATTTTCACTTGCTTTTTTAAAAATAAGCTATACTGTGTCAAGGACCAGCCTACACTGTGTATTTAAGGCATTGTCAGGTGTTTTCTGAGCCTGCCTGCCTATCACTCTGTATATGTGTATGTAGGGAACTATGTGGATCGGGGTGTGGATCTGTTTGAATATCCTAATCTTTGTCTAGATTCAAAGGCAAAGGATGGGCTGAAGGAGAAAGTGAGGGTACCATAAACCCTGTAGAAGTCCCTTAGCCAAGGGTGAGTATTTTTGCAACCATGAGGACCATTTCAATAGATACCTGACTTTTGTGAATAAAGCATAGATTGATCACATAGGAGGTACCAAGTTGCCTTTACTCTCTGTCTTTGGCAATTTTGTGTGGGATGCTAATGGATATAATTGCCTGTCACTGAACTGTCAATGAAGGAAGAACACCCATTACTGGACTAAATCCTGCTATTGACTGAAATGAACCTTGGTATACAGTTCCAGCCTTCCCCTGGAGGTTGCAAGCCTTCTCTAGTCCCAGAGTTCCAAACTAGTTAGCATAGATTATCCCAGAGCAGTTGAGAGGTTGGGGTGTGAGTGTGTGATACTTCCCATCTCACTGTCTCCCTAGAACCCTCTTGGAATTGTTTCATTCTGAACCAGTTTATTTCACCCTTTCTTCAGAAGATATTTCCATGGGAATTCCTTAGATCTTTATGAGATCTGTCCTCTAATCGGAGTCCTATATATATACTTAGGTCTAAATTCTTTCAAATTGTATATTGTGATCCTACTACTCATATCTATCTTTCCAAATAAGGGATCTGTTTATATTAAGTTATCTTTAACAAAGCATTTAATGTGTTTTGGTTACATTTAAAAATGCTTTAAGATGTAGCTATATAATCCTCGCCTTCCAACTCCTTCCGTGACCCACCCACCCACCCCCATGCTTTTCAAATTCATGGCCTTTTTTCTCTAAATTTTATTGATTGCTTGACTGAATAATTGTGTGTGTGTGTGTGTGTGTGTGTGTGTGTGTGTGTGTGTGTAAAAATGTAGAACTATACTCTGCTGAACCTGATTTTAGGACTACCCACTTGGTAATGAATAATGAGTTTGAGGGCTGATCCCCGAGGAAGATTAATTCATCTCTCTGCAGTCACGAATTGCCTGCAGATCTTCATCTGGGTGCAGTGAGTTTTCCCCATCCACACTGGTATGTGAAATTGTGTTGCCATTGCTCAGGTCTTGTTTAGGTGACCATATTACTGGGCTCTCAGTGGTGTAACTCCCTTGTGATGTCTAGAGGATGCAACATCTCAGCAGTCTTCCTGGTTCTCTGGCTCTTACAATCACTTTCTTTCCCCTTCGGTGATATTCCCTCATGCTCAGGAATTGCATTGTGCATGTTATCTTTCACTGGGGCTGGGCAGCCCACGATAAGTTGTCCTCTGCATTTTGACCAGCTGTAACTTTCTGTAGAGGTCTCTTTGGCTGCAAAAAGAGTATTCTTTGATGAGAGATGAGAGCTATACTTAATATATAACATGCAGTTAGAAATTATACTGGTTTAGTAAAATGACAGTAGATGATCTCCTCTAAGACCCATAATCTTGCTCACCATGGCTACTTGGATAGCTTTACAGTAACTGGTATGCCTGGCTTCCTGCTGAGCAGTCAGTAAGTCCAATTACACAGTTTTGGCTCCTGCTAGGATACGTGTCACTATTGTCTCTTTAGACAACTCTTGCCATGCTTGGCATTGTTGTGATTTGTAGGTACCACTGATGGATAAGGACTATTGATTGCTTTCCTCCTTAGGCAGCATGCATAGCACCTTCCAGGAGTATGAAAGCTAGTCTGCAGGGAGGAGCAGGTAATGTGAGAATCCACTTACTCGTACAGCTGAAGAATGAAGTGTCTTCAGCAATAGGAACTTACCTTCAGCCTCTGGGAGGCAACCAAAGGCAAAGGCCCACATTATTTGGGTTTTGGACTCACTTGGCCAAACTTGAAAGGAAGTTTCTCCGAGCTGGAACTGGGGTCTTTGTTAGTTTGTGGATCTTAGAGGAGCATTATCATCACACATTGTATAACTTCATTTAAAATACTTATGGGTATGTCTATGCATATATATGTTATACAGGTTATTTTAGATAAATATAAAATATGATTCCTCTGGCTTTTTCAAACATCATTAATATTATTTGTCCTTCTTCCCTCCCTCTCCATCTGTATTGTCTTCTCTCCCCAACTAAAGCTGCCTCCTGTTTTCCCCCTCTTCTCATCTGTATAATACTATACCCTTCTCTAGAATGTCTCCCCATCAACCCACAAGCATACTCACTTTTGTCTTCCCTGGTTTCTGAAGCTACTCTATATTATACACCCACAAGTGAGGATTTGGAGCTAAGACTCACAGGTATTAGAAAACATGCAACAGTTGTCTTTCTGACTCTGGGTTATCCCACTCAATAAAATCTTTTCCAGTTTCATCTCTTTTCCTTATTTTTAATATTCATCCATCAGTTGAAGCCATTGAAGATTGCTTCCATTTCCTGGCTATTGTGAATACAGCAGCAATGAACATGACTGAGGAAATGTCTGTGGAGGAGGATATTGAGTTTGGGGCATATCCCAAGGAGTAGTATATCTCAGTCATATGGTAGATTTAATTTTTGAGAATTCTCCTTACTAATTTCCATAGTGGCTGCTCCAGTTTTCAAAACCACCAACAGTAAAAGAGGGTTGATTTTTGTTCAAGGTAATGGATGTAGGTCTAATTTCACTCTTCTACATGTGGACACCCAGGTTGTCTAGCATCATTTGTTGAAGCTGTTATCTTTTCTCCAGCGAATGTTTTGGCATCTTTGTCAAATAGCAAGTGGCTAAAATTACGTGTATGCATGTTTGAGACTTCTATTTCGTTCTGTTGGCTCACGTGTCTGTTTTTCTTACAGTACCATACTGTTTTTATTACTATAGCTCTATAATGTATTTTTAATGGCAATCTCTCCAGCATTGTTCTTTTTATCCAGGATTACTGTCTACCTGTGGTCTTATGGTAGAATGGTCATTTTTCATAATACTAATTCTACCATCTTTAGTAAAAGTGTAAGGCAACCAAATGTAGTTGGTTTTTACCTTTTTGCATTATTCAAATAGAAAGACCATTTTTGGGTAGTGGGCTGCTGAAGATCAAATCCAGGGCTTTATACATATGAAGCACACATGGTACTATTGAACAATATTCCTGCCCCAAACAGCTGTATTTTTGAAACATGTTTTTAAGGTGCCAACTCTTTTGTCTGGAAAAGATTTACTGGGAAAATATTCATGAATTCATGATTATGGGCTTCTATTCATGGTAATTGTGATAACTGTTCAGTTTGCATATCTATTGTATGGATTATCTCTTTTGAGTTCATGTTAAAATATAATATATTCACATCATATGAAATTAAAGTTGAACCTTCTGTGAATTGCAGGTCAGCATATTTTAAACATAATTATGGTCATTCAAATACATTATACTTTATACATGGTCAATCACATTCTAACCAATGCCAAATACTTTAATTTAAAATATTGAACCTTCAAGAAAGTAATGCACAAAAAGAAACACTAAAGGAAGTACTTCTTATTGTTGGTGCTTTGGACACTTTTAGAATTTAATCAAAACACATGGCTAATGAATTATGTTTGTTTTATAATTTAGCATAGTTAACAGCAAATATTTCCATGAATAGCAAAATTGTAATAATTTTCTAAAAACCCCACTAATGTAAAATACCAATCCTTCCAACAACATTTACTTATCCTGGCCTAAAGGTCTGAAGTGAAACACAGAGCGCCTGCATAAAAAGAAATAATTTACTGCCTTGCAAAGGATTTATGCCACACTACTTAGAATACAGAATTTTCCCTGCCTAGCTAAGTACCTCATTTCTCAGCTCTTCTTACATTTATATGGGTTAAGATACTAGTCTATAAGCTCTTAAAACTGCAGCGTGCAACAGCTGAAACAGTGAACAGATGTCTGGTGTCTTCATACAATGGAATTTATACATTGTGCATTATACATTCTATGCTACATTATACTTTGTATAAATTCCAATTATACAATGGAATACTAGTCAGCAGTGCCAAGGAAAGAACTACTGATTCATGTGGTAATATGGGTAAAGTTCAAAATACTGTGTTGAGAAAAGAAGCAGAATATGAAAGGGTGTATATTACAGAATTCCATACAGGCAAACTCCAATATACAAAAACTAATCTATGGTAGAAATCAGAAAGTAGTTACTCAGAATGCTATGATTAATTAACTAGGCAAAAGCACTAAAAATTGTCTGAGTGAGAGAAATGTTTAGTCTCTCCTTTCAAGTGGTGATTTAAACAGATGCAATAATCACCAAAAGTCGCTGAGTTCAAGACTCAAGTTGGAACTCTGGGTGCTGGTGTGAGTGTGTGTGTGTGTGAGTGTGTGTGTGTGTGTGTGTGTGTGTGTGTGTGTGTGTGTGTTTTGAATTAGACTTCAAGTAAAAGGGAATAGGGGTCTTGAGTTTTTCTGTCATCTTTAGTTCACTCTCCCTCAGCCAGAAGCAAATTTGTTCTCTAAGAGTCACTTGATGATTCATGGTGACATTTTTGTTATAGTCTGGGCACTTAGTGAGGCAGTATTGCTCTGAAATATCCTACAATGCAGAAGAGATCCACAGACATACAAGACTATCTGTTCTAGAATATCCATGGTGCTCAGGTTGGGAAGTCCTGTTTTAGCTGGCTGCAAAGCATCTTGGCCCTAGAAAAGGATGGAAGGATCAATGGATCATAGCCATCAGTGTGAGTGTTGTCAATGCTTAGGAATACATTTCTGTTGTGGAAAGACACTGAGATCTCAGGCTTTGTCTCAGTGGTTAGTATTATTATAAGTGGCATATTTGATTTTAAAATGGTGAAGGTAGGAAGAATATTTATTACAGTGTCCTCTTCCCTGGGATATACAAGTGGAATTTATCTTAACTGTTGATACAAAGCAAAACTGTAGTTCCTCTGAACCATTATTGTTAGTCCTATATTATGGACATCGTCAGTTTCATAATTTAATGTATTCCCTCATGATTTAAATTATATATAACTTAAGACTCAATTTTGTGGGTGGCGCTTAAGAGCAACTCATCAAGGATGTCTGGTTTGCGTTGAGCCCAAGCTTCTTACCTTTGTCTTCAATGTTTTTCCCTTGCCACCAACTCTATGACTATTTATTTTCCCTTTGCTATTTAACTTTTTAAGGCTAGCTCACCTTCTTTGTATAAAAAAATGTAGCTTATAAATAAAAAAGTATAAATGAAATATTTATTCAAATACCCAGTGTTCTTTTATTCAGGCTTTTGAATTAGTAATGATTTTTGTATCATAGACCTTGAAGGGATTTTCATCTTAACCTCTTACATTTGAGAGAGATAAAATGCTGTATTCAAGTTCATAGTGATAATTCATGGAATGGTTTTATCTCTGGAACATAATGTGTTTGCTTTTATACATATGTACATGCATGTATTCATAACATATTTTAATAGGGAATCCAACTGGCTCACCACTAATGGCATGTCTGGTGACAATAAAATGCAATCATGCCAATTTATGGAAGTCTATGGCCATCCTCCTTACAGAACCCAAAGTTTATTCAACTATTCATTATTTTCTGATAAATTGTAGACTTCAGGAGAGGGAGGGAGGGAGGGAGGGAGGGAGAGAGAGAGAGAGAGAGAGAGAGAGAGAGAGAGAGAGAGAGAGAGAGAGAGAGAGAAGCACATGCAAGAGATTTCAGCATCAGCTTCCACATCCAGCTGGTTTAGAAAAACCAGTGGCCCTTGTCTTGGTGGAAATTGCATTAGTGCGTGGGTCTATGCTGTTGTCCATGTATTGGGACAGAGGAGCAGTAAACCAAAGGCATGTTGGGGAATTCTGGGAATGGTTTTGCTTAATCTTCCAACTAGAAAGCGGGAAGGTGATTGTTCTGTTGTGTGCATGTAGATAAACCACAGTAAGACCATAGCTGGGCTTGCAGCACAGACCACCATGGCTCCAGCCCACAGGCAATGGAGTTGGAAACCACCAGGGTGCTTGTTAACATGCCAAGCTGCCACCACCACTAACCCTTTACCCAGAGTATCTTTCCACATACTGTACATGCCAATAGACTCCTGAAGCTAAGGTGGTAAACGTCTTTACTATAACTGAAAGTCTCCTCAAGTGTTTTCTTCCACACCTCTGTTGAGAAGGTGGGCTTCAGGTTTCTCCCTTGTGACTGTGTGTGTCCAGTGTGAAATATGGACTCTGGAAACGGAGAGCAGGCCTTCAGCTTGGTCACAGCACTCTGAGACCGCACACTAACTAGCCCAATACCCAAGACAAGGCTGGCGAAGCTTTTCTGTAAGAAGCCCGGAAATCAGTAATTTAGATGTTGCCAGCCATGTCATTTCTTTTCCCACTCACCTCCCCCGCTCTGTTGTCATACTGCCCGAGCAGCTGCACATCGTCTGGATGTGGACCAGCATGTTTCTGGTCCAATAAAGCTTTGTTTCTAAAAAGCAGACGTGGGCCAGATGAGGGCTGTCCATAGTTTGTTGACCGACCTCTCTCATATAAAATGTGCTCACAGCTGGTGGCAGAAAAGACTCAGGACACAGAGCAGGTGGTTGGGAGACCATTTACCTGCCTCTTTCCCCTACCACTTACATGGCCTGTCCTTCAGTGAAAGAGCCTCTTCTGTTGTGAGATAATGGAAAGGCCAAAGGACCAGAGAATGAAAACTGAAGATCAAGAGTGCTATACAGTGGGTGTTATACTTAATCAGTCACCGGATGATGGATGCTTGGCTACAGCTTTTTGATGTCATTTGTCTATAAATGACAGCAATGCCAAATGTGGAAGACACATCCGGACCAGGCTTGCTCCAGTACATCTGCCCTTCTTTTATCAAGTAAGAAACAATGTCATTACACTAAGCCATGTGCACAAAGACAGGTGAAATCTGTACAAAGATGCTCTAATTGGGAAAGACTTTACTTCTGGTGTGTTTATTCAGGGTTCTACTTGCAGTATTAATGAACTGTGTCGAACATTATGGGAGGCATAAGTCAGCTCATAAAGTGATCTGGGGAGTAACAGTGAGTGTTCCTGCTGTAAACCATATAACACAGCACCAGCAGAGTGGAAATTGGAGCATCTTGGGTTAGATGCTGAAATGATGAATGCTGTAGGGTGGCTCATGAGCAGCAGGATGTTCATCACGATTCCCAAGTCCTTTCTCTCTCACTTTCCCTGTGTTTTACATTCAGTAGTCTCTATGAAAGTAGGTTGCAATGAAATCATGATTCAAGAAGCCCCTTGGCGAAGATGGGTCCCCGGGAGAACACCTAGTGGATTGCTAGTGTCCTCTGCTGAGGGTCAGCCCCCTGTGCACATTTTTGCCTGGGCATTTTCCTTCTTATACTGCTCTTTGAAGCCCATTTTGAAAACAAACATGCAAATAGATGCTGCTGTGTGACACTTCCGTCCAGTATCATATCATATCTGGATTAATACAGGAACAGAAACCTGCAAGAGAGCAAAAGAAACCCCGGGAAAAGGGCGACTCAGCTACGTTTCTCATTTTGTCCTGTGTCTTTTGTGGGAATGAGTGAACACGGAATCTATGGAGACATGGATCCCTCTATCTCTTCCTAGCCACTGCTGCTCCCTACTTAACAGAAAGACCTGTGCTTTGAAGTTGATGCCAGGCAGCTTAGTGGGAAGAAATAGTTAGAGGTGTCTGAGGACATACCACAAGAGTGCCTGGCAATTTTAAAATGACTTCCTTCTTGATGGTGCTTTCTATGGTTTGGCTCCTAACTAAACAGGCATTCCATTGCAAAGAGGTTCTATTGGAAATTGATGCTGGGAAGGGCCTCTTTATTTCAGCACTAGTGGAAAAATCAGCAAATGAGTGCACGTGTATAAGGGTGGGGGCACACATGGACAAGTGTGGACACTCTTGGAAGAGATGCGTGGACGCATCTGTCTCAGCAGGTCATGTCCTCCACTCCTGTTTCTTCTGTCTTCTGCCTCATAAGTTTTCCTCATGATTCTGGGCAGAGAGGATTGATTGCCAGAGGTGCAAATTCACTTTTTTCTCTGGGGACTACATCAGATAGTTTTATTAATACATTTTGAGAGTAGTTTGGATGTGAATTTATCATATTTGATAGCAGTTTAATTAAGGCTGTAGTTATGGCTCCTTAGAAAGATTTGCAGAATCTACAAAAATCTCAAAGGCTTGAAGCATGACAATGCAAGAGGTAAAGATGTGGCTGAGGTGAGAGCCACTATTTGTGACTTATTTTGTACTTACTGTGTTAGAAATACAAGCAACCCCCCCCCCCCGACAAATGCACACTAAAAGATCTAAAATATGGTTGTGTGATTTGTCTATAAGCTGAAGCTTTGTGATGTATGGAATCTCTACCCTTAAGGCTGAAAAAATAGCTTTGTAAGACATTTTTCTGCTCTGCCTCTGTGCCCAGCTTTCCAATGTGTGCCCCTCTTTATGTGGATTATGCTAGCTATGAGGAGAGAGGTATTTGTTTTTAAAAAAATAAAAAGAGGTCTATAAAGTCTCTATCTGGCCTATGACCTTGCTGGCCTTGGCTGCCTCCATTTTCCTATAACTGAAGTAGTGAGTACAGCTATGGGTAGAAAATACATGGGTAGGAAATAAACAAGGCATTTCTGGCTTGAGGCAGTCCTTGCATGTACCCTAGTTGTTACAAATCTTGACAGAAAATTCTAAGTGTGTTTTATTAAGGAATTGAAAAGGAACTTTGAGTGGACCCCGGCTGCCCATCCTGTTCACACCCAGTAACACTGCCATTTACCACAAACACTAGTATCAACCTCTGGGGTGAAACTGCTTTTCTTTGGGTCATGAAATGACCTCATTAAGCTTAGATTTTTCAGACAAACGTGACGTTAACTAATGTGCTCAAGGTGGACATGGTGGTACATTCCTATCACCCCAAACTTAAGGGAAAGGGGACCTAGGCAGGATGATTGCAAATTTCAGGTCAGCATGAACTGTGTAGAGAATTCTAGACCAGCCTGTAGTTCTCAGCTAGACTGAGAATTTTTTTTTTTTTTTTTTTTTTTTTTTTTTGAGACAGGGTTTCTCTGTGTAGCTTTTGTGCCTTTCCTGGAACTCACTTGATAGCCCAGGCTGGCCTCGAACTCACAGAGATCCACCTGCTTCTGCCTCCCAAGTGCTGGGATTAAAGGCATGTACCACCAATGCCTGGCCTGAGAACATATTTTAAGAGTCAAAAATGACAAAATAAATTATAAAATAAAAACAATAAGTAAATAACACGCCCAAGAATTAAGAAAGTATGCTCTTGTGTACACATTCATAACTGCTTTGCAAGTACATAGAGCACGGACCCAATGTTGGAAAGTATGCTTCTATGTACACATTCATAACTGCTTTGCAAGTAGCTTGAGTGTGGACCCATTGTTGTCCTGAGCTTCTACCAAGCAGACCTGGTGCGCAGACCTGGTGCCAAGCCCTTGGTTGGCTGCTCATGAGCTTAGCTTTTTGCTGAAAGCCTTTGCTTTTCTATGCATGTGCCTCTCTTCTCTCATCTCATGAAGATTAATTGGGATAAGAAAAGATGGGAAGGGAAAGGGCCCGCAAGACCCACAGGGCAGGAAATCTAGTAGCTGCTGTCAAGATCTCCCTGTGAAATCAGTGGAACTTTCTTTTTTTTTTTTTAATATTTATTTTATGTGCATTGGTGTTTTGTCTGCATGTAAGTCTTTGAGGGTGTTAGGTCCTTGGAACTGGAGTTACAGACAGCTGTCATATGGGTGCTGGGAATTTTGAACCAGAGTCCTCTGGCAGAGCAGCTAATGCTCTTAACTGCTGAACCATCTCTCCAGCCCTGTCAGTGGACCTTTCTTTTCCCTCCTACCTTTCCCCACACATCCTTCTTACTGTTGCCTTTGGGTAACCTTGGACGATTTTGGAATTGAAAGGCTTTAAAATTTATTTGATTGACATATACTGTTATGTGTATTTAAGAGGCATGGTATGGTGTTTTTATGAATATATACAATAGATAGTGATCAACACAGCTAGTTAGCCTTGAACCATCTATCATTTCTTTGCAGTGAGTACATTCCCATTCCTGTCTCTTGTCCCTGTGTTCCATATCTATTGCATCACTTCATCATAGCCAGAGGATAAAGAGTCAACATTAATATCCATCACTGGACAAACAGATAAGGAAAATGCTTCCTATAAAAATGAATAGGTGCAGTTACATAAACCATTTGTTGCTCTAGCTGTTTTGAGAATATTGTTATGAAGAGTTTCCTTCAGAACATTGTTTTTCTCTTCAGGACCAGGGATCTGTAGGGCATCGTTAACTTGTCCAGTTCATTTGTGGCACCAGTGGATTTCTCCCTCCATCTCTCAGCTCACTTAGGAGGGTGTCAGTTTCGAGATGGGGCCTGCCACAGCCCCAAGGCCACCTGGCAACATTGTGACTTAGCTAGCCTCTGCACCATGGAGCGCTCTGTATTTGGAACAGAATTGCCAACAGTTAGGGAATGTGGGATGCTGTGTTAGTTAATTAGCAGCTATTTATAAGCGCCTGTTCTATATGAAGTTCTAATCCAGAAGTTGGCAAGCAGAAGAAAAGAGCTAAAAAACAAAATGCTAAATGCAACGCGGTGTCTTGGATTAGCTCCTGGAGTAGAGGGAAAGCATCAGTGAAGAACTGTTTGTGTCTGAATAAAGACAAGAGCTATGAGAGAGCTGCGATAGTCCTGCCCTGGTGCTGGATTCTCAGCTTTGACAAGTGCATCATAGTCCTGCAGGATGTTCCCATTAGGGAGAGCAGTGTGTGGGGTCTGTGGGACCACTGTGTGATGTTATTAATGCTTCTGTCTTAAAATTATTCTAACCCAAAAATTATATCAAAACAGTACCGGAGATGTTCATAGCCACGTACTTTGGGAAAATAATTTCCTGTTAAGAGATGCTTTGAGGGTTTAGCCCTATGTAGTTTTTGAGGGAAAAAGGATTCTTACTGATTTTGCAGATGGAATAATGTAAGGTGTTACTTTGTTGGAGTGATCCAGAAAGAGTAGTAACTATGCAATTCTCTGAGACCTTTTTATACCATCCATCTCAGAGGTCAAATACCAATTAAATGGTAAGTGGGATTGCTCAGCAACCTCCCATCTAGTCCCTCCTGGTGGGGACTTATGAGCCTTCAGTGTGTGCAAGATTTAATAGTGAATTGCTATTCTATCCTGTTGGGAAAAGATGGTGTTACAGAGCAATCACAGATAAAATTACAGGATTATAAAAGAGAGAGAACATGTTTCAGCTCTTCCCTTTGTTGAAAAGAAATGCTCAGGACTTTTCATAGGATAGCACTAATGCGCAGAGATTAGCTTACCCATGAAACAATTTCACAGTGACAGGTGCACTGGCAATGAAGGGATTAAGAGTCCAAAGACCAGCACATGTGGTCTCTCTCCAGACTGCACTGGGGACATTTTTAGTGACAGGGCTGCATCTTAGGCTGACCAGGAAGGTAAATGGTAAATAAGCCCAGGTAGATGTTAACTTCTGAAGGGTAGCCCCGATTTAGAAATCCCACAGAGCAAAGAGCAGGTGAGGTCAGTGTCCTGTTTTTCTCTTCGCAGAGTGAGGAGGAGTCAGAGAAAGTGATCCCCACCCCCACTTCTGGCTTTCCAGGCAAGGTGCAAAATCACCTGGTGGTCTTATTCATGCTCAGCGTTCCTGATGCAGCAGGTCTGATAGGAGTCCCAGGACATTTGCATTTCCATCAATTCTCTGATGCTCCTGGGGCTGTGGATCTGGGTACCACATTTTGAGAACCTAGACATTGGTTTTTTTTTGTTTGTTTGTTTGTTTTTGTTTTTTTTCAGTGTGCATAGAGAATCTAGTTGAGATTTTAATTTTATCTTAAATATTTGGTTTTGTTTTTAAAAACTTTATTAATTCTCCATCTTTTCCTTACATATGAGCCATATATATATATATATATATACACACACATAATACATGTATATTTACACATAATACATATACACACATATACATATATGTATGTGTATATATATATGTGGCTCATATATATATACACACACACACACACACACACACACACACACACACACACACATATATATATATATATATATATATATATATATATATATACATACATACATACATATATAGATAACCTTCTATAAGAATAGCTGTGGGAGGTGAGACATGGATTCCCATATCTGATTGACTACCCTGTGGACAGTAGGGGACCTATAACTTACTATAGCAACAATAATGAGAGAAAGCCACAGGCAGGCAGAAAACCACAAGTTGAGGTAGAAAATGTCTATGTTGATGTTTTGATGGTTGTTCTTTATGGTGTGCAGGGTCTGAGTATTAACCTGCAATGCATTTGGAGTCTTGAGGCATGTAAATGAATGCACACAGGACCTTGACTACCAGAGATCCAGCTCAGATAGTGAGCTCCATGCAGTAGAGATAGCTCTATATCTGCTATATGAGTTACTGAACTTACTCCCAAAGAACTGAATGGGAATATCATTAAAAAAGCCATAATTTCTCCCTTTTTGCAAACTTCACAAGACAGAGAAAAAGAGACTTGTTCACTTTAAAAACCATAAATGTTTTAAAAAAATTGCTTCTCTTTTTGTATATATACACAGTATGAAGTGCTTAAACTATTTAGGACAAAAGCAGTTTTTTGTAATGGTATGTGCATATATATTACAGTGTTGATATTTAGGGGCCTGTCTTCCACTTTTGTTTCTGTCCCACCCCCTCCACCTTCTCATGCATGCACAAATAAAATGCATGCATTTGTGCTAATGCTGTTTTTGTACGTGACACTATGTGGCTCCCATGCACTGCCTGCATCTTTGCATCTTACAGAGAAAAAGCTGGTAGTGTTACAGTTTCCTACAGGATCCTGCTTGAGATGCACCCCACCCTCACCTTCCACCCCTGCCCCCCATCTTCTACTTCCCCCACCTTCCATTCCCCTACCCCCAGACTTCCACCCTACCTAAGGCCCACCTGCCACCCCACCTATCCTCCAACTTCCATGTCCTCCACTTTCCACCCCCTCTGCCCACCACCTTCCATACCCCCACCTTCCATCCCTAACTACCCCTACCTTCCTCCCCACCTACTCCCCACCCCCAGCCTTCCATGCTACCTACCCCCCACCTGCCATCCAACCTATTCCCCACCTTCCACTTCCCCCACATTCCACCCTGCCTACCCCCACCTTCCACCCCACCTTCCATCCCTTCTTGCCCCACCCCAAACTTCCACTTCCCCTACCTTCCATGCCCTACTCCTGTGGCCTCTGTACCTGTTGCTTCCACCTTAACTCAGCTCTAGCATCACCAGCCTTGAGGTTGGTCTTGACCAGTCCTGGTGCCGCCAAGCTCAAGGCCTCTCTACTCGCTGGATCTTCTTTTGACAATGTGTGTCACTTCATTTCTTCTAGGCTTTTGTTCAAAAGTCCCTTCCACAGTGATGCTGTCTGGAGTCCTTTAAAACCTCACATACTTTCTCCTCCAAACTCCACATTCTCCTGCTTATGGTCACAACCAAAGAACATGACAGGCATTTTATCAACTTAACACTGTCATCTTCCTTGCTAGAAAAAAAAACATCCTGACTGCCCTTCCATGACATTCTTCAAAGGCCTGTTGTAAAAGGCTGAATAAATATTTGTAGCTGTCTGTCCTGAACCATATTCAATATACAGTAATTTTTCTCTATCATGATTTTAATAGCTTTGTTAACAACATTGCATTCCAGTTCATCTATATATAATGATGACAAGGATTATTAAACACAAATTCATGCCACTTTAATAACTAATTCACTAAGTTTGTTCAGATAGCTTTCATTAACTTTGTATATACATTTTCCCCGTTATTATTGTTGTTGTTGTTGTTGTTATTATTATTATTATTATTATTATTATTATTATTATTTTACCAGAACTCCAGCAAACAGCCTCCACATAGTTTCTCAAATATCTGAGAAGTTCCTCTTTTGCAAGTTCCGGAAGTGACTTACTGGATCAAAAAGGCTGTCTTTTACGGTTTCGACACAGTTTCAGATCGAGCTCCAAAGAACTCTTGCTTTTCCAAACTCTGTCTTCCAATTGCTCACTCCTCCTCACTTTGGGAAATAACAGGTAGCAGTTTTAAAGAAGATTCCAAGTTTTAAGAGTGCAGCATCCAAAGTCATTAAAATACTTTGTTTCTTTCGTTCATTTCCCAATCTTTGTACTGCATATTTCCTGGTGTGTGTGTGTGTGTGTGTGTGTGTGTGTGTGTGTGTGTGTGGTGTATGTATATGTATAGATTCCTGTGCTTATAGGCATGTGCACACATCTAGAAGGCAATGTGAGTGTCTTCCTCTATCATTCTCCATTTTTCTTTTCGAACAGTCTTTCAGTGAACAGTTTGGCTAGACTGGCTAGCCAGGTGTTCTAGGAGCTGCCAGTCTTTGCCTAACCACGCTGGGATTAGATGTATGATCTGCTACACTTAGCTTCCTTTCCTTTGTTTTGGTTTTTGGAGATAGAGTTCTCTCTGTAGCTTTGGAGCCTGTCCTGGAACTCACAGAGATCTGCCTGCTTCTGCCTCCCCAATGCTGGGATTAAAGGCTTGTGCCACCACCCAGCTTACACTTGGCTTTCTTAATATGGGTGCTGGGATCCAGACTCAGGTCCCCATGCCTCTCTAAGGAGCATGTTGCTGACTGAGGCATCTCCTCAGCACCCATACATTTGCTTTATCCATTCTTTAGTGTACGTTTTCTGCTTAGTTTGGGTAGTAGAATGACTAATTTTATTTTAGTGCTTTACAAATGCTCTTTATATAGGGAGGCATTTAAAAAGGATACTTGGTCAGTGTTAACATGTTTTGTGTTTAAAATAAGGATTTTTTAAATGTTTACAGGCTGCAATAATACATATGTTCTGTGTATTGATACACTTTTGCTATATATTTTAGTGTAATGCACAAAGTTTGACTTAGCCTAAGATTGTTCAATTATTTCTGTGTATGTATTTTAGTTGTTTCATGGTTTTATTTTCTTCAGATTTTTTTTTTTGTTTCTTTCCATTCTGTTTATTGAGTGTGTCATTTTCCTCATTGACTTGGAATTTCCTTTCATTACAAATGAATTTGCATGTGGATTTTTCCTAACCTGTGTTTTTCTGTAGAGACTCATTTTAAAAGTTAATGATTTGAAAATAGGCTTTTTGTATTGGATACTACAACAGTTCTTATGTTTAATTTTCCAAATTATCCTAGCTGTTTAAATGTCTGTTGGTTTCCTTTTTTTTTTTTTCTTTTTAGAAAGGATAACATACATCCCATCATGCTTTCAAACTCACTGTGTAGCCAAGGATGACCTTGATTGCCCAGTTTTCCTGCTTCCAACTCCTAGGTATTAGAATCACAGCTGTGTGCCTCCATAGCCAGTTCATGTAGTACTGGGATCAAACCCAGAGCTTTGTGCATGCTTAGTAAGCACTCTTTTGACTGAGCTGTACACTAGCCCTTTGTTGTTTCCTAAAAAAGAAATTCTGAATGCCTTTCTTTCAATACCCAGTGATTAAATTTGCAGCAAGCTTATGCATACATTTGGGAAGACATTACTGAGTAAGCTTATGAGTACATTTGGGAAGACATTGCTCTCCTGATGTTCACTTGGCTAGTTCGTTAATGTCTTTCTTATAGCCATCATTAAATGTGGCTTGCAATGCAAGACACCTGGGCCCATTCCCGGATCTGGAAGATTCTCAACTAGAAAGGTGCTGTCCCTGTGAGTGGTATCTTTTCCTACCCTCATTGGCTGAATTTCTAACATTAGAAGACACAATTTTCAGGATGCACATTATCTGGAACTTTCCTCATATAGGCTCCTGTGGTATTCTTTTGTTGGTGATGGGCACAGCTCTATCGATTACAGTATGGAGCATTAGGTTTCTGTGGCTGAGAGTTAAGGATTAGTTGAGCAATGTGATGTTATCAGCTCAAGGAGGCGTACCTCAGAGGGCAGCTCTGCACTTGGTAGATTGGTTCAAATACAAGTCTACAGGAAGGCTTGTGAGGGATCTTCACAGGGCTCCACACTGTTTCTAGGGGCTCTTTTTATATGAGATTCAACACAGATAAGTTTATAAAATTTTTTTAATGTAAGCACATTAGTGTATCTGTGTGTGCATGTGTGTGCATGTATGCACACATGTAGTGTATGCATGTATATACCTGTGTGCCATGTGAGTGTACCACCCATACATTTGAGACAAGAGGCTGACACTAAGGTGTCTTTAATTGCTTCTCTTCCTGTGTCTTTTGAGACAAGGTCTTTTGTGGAAGCTAGAGGCCCTGTTTCAGCTGGAGCAGCTGTCACTGAGCCTCTGGGGTCTATCTCCACCCTCAGTGCTGTGTTACAGGCACACACTGGCACACCCAGCTTTGTAGAGGTTCCAGGGATCAGAACCCAGGCCTTCCCCGAGCCGTCTCCCCAGATATTGCACTTGCTCTCCGGATTTCGTCTCCATGGCCTTGTGTTTTAGTTTTTCATGGTTGTGATAAAATCATCATGACCAAGGCAACTTGTGAAAGTAATCACTTAATTTGGGGCTCATAGTTCCAGAGGATTAGAATCCATGATCTTCATGGTGGGGAGCATGGCAACAGACAGGCATGGCACTGGAGCAGTAGCTAAGAGCTCACATGTTGAAACTACAACCATGAGGCAGAGAAAGAGACAAGGGGAGTAGTGTGAGCTTTTGAAACCTCAATGTGTACTCTCAGTGATACACCTCCTCCTCCAAGAAGGCCACACCTCCTAATCCTTCCCAAGCAGTTCCACCAACTGGAGCTCAAACATTCAAATATATGAGACTATGGTGGCCATTCTCACTCAAACATCACACCTTCCTTTCCACAATTTACTTGTAAAGAAACCAGGTGTTTTTTTGTTTTGTTTTGTTTTGTTTTGTTTTTGTTTTTGTTTTTTTTCCCATGTTTAGTTTTCTGAAGTGTAGATTTTGCTGACTGTGTCTTTGTGGCCCCATTCATCATTTTCCTGTGTTCCCTGAAAACTGGCAGACAGATCCAGAGAGTTGATTCGATTTTGGGTTGATGCATTTGCAAGCCTATAAATGGTGTTGAATTCTTTCATCTTTAGGCACATGGTATCTGATTGTCTCTTCATGTGATGTTAGCAGCTGCTGGTGCTCAATGCTGAGATACATTAATTCATTGGAGTTTGCAAAACTGTTTTATTCTATCATTTCCCCATTGATTAATTGGGATAATTTTAGAACAAGCAGTTTGCCTCATTTGCTACTTGGCACTCTGTGCTACAGTTCTTTCAGGAAAGGGAGGGAAAAAAAATAAAACTCTATCTTTTCCTTTGATCAGTTTTCCAAGGAAGGAGTCAGTTCCTTATCATCCCACAAAAGTGAACAACAGTGTTTTTAGGGAAGGTTTTTTTTTTTTTTTTTATATGAACCCATGCATACAGACATATTTTGTGAGTATGTTTATCTTCAGTTGCTTTTCTTTTGAGATGGAGTAGTCTCAGTTCACCTCTGAGGAGTCCTTGCTTCACTACAGTAACTGTCATTTACAGCTTCCCTGTGATCTAGGCTGGTAGGGTGTCATAGGTTTATAGCTTCATCATAGATCCATGATGGTATCTGTTTATGTCCATGTTAGAATTTCTATTCCATGCCTCCTAAACAGAAACAGCATTTCTTTTCATTGTAATTGTAGTTTCAGTTTGCTCAGATTTCTTTTTCTCTCCTCTTTTTCTTTTCATGTGTTTGTAGGTATAGTGTGTGTGTGTGTGTGTACACATGCATGCATGTATTGGTGTGTGTGTACTGAGGTGTGTAAGAGGTTGAAGTCAAACCTTCCCCAATCACTCTTCTATCTTATTCTTTGAAGCAGGGTCTCTTAATGAAGCACAGAACTTTTGCTAGCCCTCTTGTTACAGATCTTCTGTCTTCCTAGAGTGAATTACGATGACCTTTCATGTCTTCCTGGCATTAACCTGGATTCTGGGGATCTGAAGTCAGCTCTTCTAACACTTTCCAAGTGTTAGAATGAAAAGAGAGTCTCCAAAGACTGTTCACTCATTCTATCCAAAATACTGTAGACATTTTGTGAGTGACAATACTAATACTGCACTACTAATGTAATCAGTGGAGAAACTGTCATCTTTGAATGCACGTTATTTCTGTTCTCTCCCTGTTTCTCAAATGGAGAAATTATTAGTAACCTGAGCATATAACCACTGTATAGCAAACTTCTCCCTTCCAGTTATCACACCACACATATGAATGTGCATGCACACACAAATAGACATATACACACATTCAGCCACATACATGCACACACTCATGACATACACACACACATACATGCATGTTCCCCTGCTTCTCTGGCTCTCCTGTTGGAGTCTCTTGAATTTGTTGTTTGATTTGATGTATAGTCCAGTGGGCACATGTGGGTCAGCTTGTCAGAACAAGACCACAAGAGCTTCCTGTCTATCATCTTTGACCCTTTTTTGTTCCGTTTACTTTTGTCCACCTCCTGTGGTTTTAAGAGTAAAACGTATGTTATTCTGTTAGCGTTTGGAATAATGCATTGCAGGTGAGATAAATTTCTGTCACTCATTAGTTCTTATAGCTAAGTCACTTTCTTCTATAGAGGCCTGTTCACTTTCTGTCTTTTTGTTCTCAACTGACATTTAGGTACAAATGGTTTGCACTCTCAGAATACACTGTCTTTAATGTTAATGTTAGATTTGTGGTGTTTATAGAGTTTACTTTGTCCCCATGCTCTCTGGTTTGCTTCATGAGCTCACAACTTTCATATATCACACCTCCTTGGGGTGTCTTCTTTCATCATTAGCACCGAATCTCTTAGCAACTTGCTTATTTTTTTTTCAATGTGTTCAATGATTTCCTCCATCTTACCTTGTATTTTTCCAAACCAATCCTTCATTGTGTTTAATCACTTTGTGTTTGTTCTAGATTAATCTTCATCTCTGAAGCGAATTGTTCCTCTATTTGGTAGCTCATGCACCTAAATTGTGAATTTTATGGTCGTGTTTTTGTTGTTTGAAAGTATTATGTTCTATTTCTTGAAGACTCTCATTGTGTCCACAAAGGAAGGTTGTAGCTCTGATTTTTTTCACATAAGCATCCATTTATAATTTACTTTCACAGTGTATAGTATAGTTTGTTTTTGTCAGCTTGACACAAGCCTAGACACACCTGTGAAGGAAGAATCTCAATTGATGAATTACTTCCATTTGATTGGCCTGTGTGCATGTCTGTGGGACATTTCTGGATTAATGATTGATATGGGAGGGCCCAGGCCAAGGTAGATGGTGACACCTCTCTGTGAGTGATCCTGGGTTGTAATAGAAAGCAGGCTGAGCCAACCACGGGGAGCAAGGCAGTAACCAGCACTCCTCCATGGCCTCTGCTTCAGTTCCTGCCTCCAGGTTCCTGTCTCAAGTTCCTTGACTTCTGTCAGTGATAGAGTGTAGCTGAAGTTTTCTCCAGTCCTGCCTGGCCCATGGTCAGGACAAATCTCTCTTACCCACCAGTCCCACAGCTGCTCAGACCCAACCAAGTAAACACACAGAGACTTATATTGTTTACAAACTATATGGCCGTGGCAGGCTTTTTGTTATCTAGTTCTTCTATCTTAAATTAACCCATTTCTATAAATCTATACCTTGCCACATGGCTTGTGGCTTACCAGTATCTTACATGTACTCATAGCGGCAGCTGGCAGCGTTTCCTGACTTAGCCTTCCTGTTTCCAGAATTCTCTTCTCTCCTTGTCCCACCTATATTTCCTGCTTGGCTACTGGCCAATCAGTATTTTATTTATTAACCAATCAGACCAACACATTTAACATACAGAACATCCCATAGCACTTCCCCTTTTCTTTTTTTCAAAAAGGAAGGGTTTAGCTTTCACATAGTAAAATTACAGATCACAAAACAATTATCAAGCAAGAATTACACTTATAATATCTAGTCTATTTATAATATCTAGTCTATTTGTATTTGGAAAAATTAAAGAAGATATTTTATCTATCTTACATTTGTGAGTCTAAGATTTCATATCTAACTTATCTTTTATCATAACTAAGGAAATTATAACTATCTAGTCTTTAACTACTGCTTCTCTGATCTTTCAGCTTTCACCCTGATATCTGACTCCAGATTTTTATTAATAAGACCAATTAGGATTCATGCTACAAGCCCACACTGTCTGTATATTCTTAGCATCAAGGAGCACTTACAGGGTAAAGAATTGGAGTTGGTATGACAGTTTTTTACTCATCTGGGAAGGGGTGGGTTCTGATAGGGTCAGTGTTTTATCAGGACTAATCCTGCCTTACAAATGCTGGCACACACAAAGTAAAGCCTCCATATCTCTCCCTCCTAAGAATTCCTAGATAGGATACATGCTTTGCTGATCTAAGTATTTGCTGCTGTGACTTGCCCCAAAAGGTAGGGGAAGAGTCTAGTGGGAAAATTTGTTTCCAATTAAAAATAAAATAAGCATAAAAGAAATTGTGTGGGGGTTGGGCAGATGATGGACCTTGACTGAGGGCAAGGAGGAAGAGCCAGTGAGAGTCAATCAGCTGTGTGAACAGCCCTCTGTGGAACTCAGGGAGAGGTGGAGAGGGAAGCCAGAAAGTCCATCAGGGTCAGTCTTCAGGCCTGGACTGAGAACAAGCCTGAGTGAGGAATTCCCATTCAACAAGAGAACTAGAAATAATAGATGTGGTGGTCTGAATGAAAATGGCCCCCACAGGTCCATAGGGAGTGGCACTGTTAGGAGGTGTGGCCTTGTTGGAGTAGGTGTGGCCTTCTTGGAGGAAGTGTGTCACTGTGTGGGCAGACTTTGAGTTCTCAGATGCTCAAGCCATGACCAGTATGGCAGTCTCTTCCTGCTGTCAGCAGATCAAGATGTAGAACTCTCAGCTCCTTCTCCAGCCCCATGTCTGCCTGCACGCAACCATGCTTCCTGCCATGATGGTAATGGACTAAACCTCTAACTGTAAGCTAGTCTCAATTAAATGTTTTCCTTTATAAGAGTTGCCACAGTCATGGTGTCTCTTCACAGCAATAAAACCCTAACTAAGACATTGGGATATGGGACTATACACAGAACCCCTTCAGCAAGAGCAAGCCACCTGGCCCAGGACATGCTGGGCGCGCGCATGTGTGTGTGTGCGTGTGTGTGTGTGTGTGTGTGTGTGTGTGCGTGTGTGCGTGTGTGTGTGTGCGTGTGTGTGTGTGCGTGTGCGTGTGTGTCTGTGCATGTGCGTGTGTGTGCATGTGCGTGTATGTGTGTGTGTGTGTGTGTGTGTGTGTGTATGATTCACGAGTGTGCTAACTTCATTACTCTGCCCTGACCCAGAATAGCTCGTGAAACAGCAGCCTTTCAACAGCAGCAGCCTTTCTCCACTGCTGGTTATCGGTGTCTTGACTCCACCAGACTGTTTCTTATGGTTATTGTACCCTACCACAAAGAAGGGTGGTGCGGGATATGGGTGAAATGATTTCAATATTCATGAGACTGCAAGGGTCATTTTCTGCTACTGAGCATTCCAGGTCAGGAGGATGGAGCTCTTACCTCTAACCCTCACAGATGTGATAAAAGAATGCCCAGACAACATTATTTGGAATATAAGTCAGTGGTGGAACTGTATAACTTTGTAAAAGCTGAATCATCCATGAGCTTGCAGGGTCTGATAGTGTACTTAGTTTGGCTAAAGGCAGCAGGCCCTTCTCTCTCTCTTTGTTCCTAAGCTCTTAGTAGTAATTCAACTCACACCTGCTGTCCCTCATGGGGTGTTAGGGGATTATATCAGTAGGTGTGATGATGCTGTAGGCCTCTAGGGAAACTGAGGCTCTAGGCACCGATGATTTGATTATGTTATTTTGACTTCAGTCAGATACAATTTTCTGAATGAGCTCATAAGCAGGGTGACAAAGTGCTAGTTGCTTGGAACCTCTAGTCGACAATCTAGACGAAGGTGTGAACATCCCGCTGTGGAGGCTCTTGCTCTTCTGAACCTGCAGCTGAGTGTGAATAGAGTGAACAGGCATGCATCCACTCCATCACTGCTGTCATCACACCAAACACAGAGAACTTCTTGGCCATGTCTGCTCCATCAGGGTGCTGCACCTGCTCTGCCTCATTCTTAGACTCTGGTCTCTCACTGCCCGCATTCCGAGGACAATGCAGATGCCTAGATTTCTAGACCACAGCCCCTGCTCTACTCTCTATTCCTAGCAATAGCCGGACTCCAGTTGTATCTTCCTCTGTCTTGATTAGACAGTTAGATAATACTCTCATGTTAAAAACAAGGATTTCAAGTTTAATGATTGCATGTCTCTTCTATTTAAAGCCCAAACTTAAACAGCATGTTTCTAATTCTAATGCAAATATGCTCCTCTTTAATTTAATGTTTGATATATTTTCAATCACATCACAGAGAACATGTATAGGGCAATATATTTTCTCAAAGAACTGCCATTCAATTCTTCATGGTACGCTATATGCTTAATGGTGTTTCATAGTCAAGAGAGGTCTCAGGGAAGCTCTATGCTGAGGGAACGATGAAATCTCTGTCACGAGGCGTTTCTGAAAGCCTTGGTGAAGGATATAGCAAATAAACAGACTGAGAGATTCTGCATTGTGATGGACTATGTGAACCAGGCCATTAGAGGGATGCACTTACCTAGTGATAAAGCAAGCTCAAATGTCTGTTCCAATTTTCCTTTGTATATTCAATATAAGCCGCTGTGTGCCAGGCATAATGTGGTAACAGATGAACACAGGAGGGAGGGACCTTTGCCTGGTTGAGGGAAGCTTCTGTTCTCCACCCTGATCAAAAACTGGGGTTTGAAGGACTGAATCTTCACTCACCTATAACATCCAGTAAGTTGAGGCTGCAGGCAGATGTGAGCTGGGGGAAGGGAAAGCTAGTTCTAGTCAAGATCCTTAGTGTTCCTAACCTGGAATAATCAGTTTGTTTGCAGCTGTCAAGTGTGGAAAACAATGGAGGGACAGAGACTACAAAAAGATATTGAGAGTTAACTTTACTCATTTTACATGCCATGATAAAGAATTTATTTTTAGGTAGCACAGAGCCCTTGGCAGTGCCGTGAAAGTAGCATGCCTTACACTGGTCAGACAAGAGCTCAACAGCGCTTTCCCCACATTTGAAAGTAGGGCATGATGCAGGATTTATGTATAATCTCTGTGCTTCATTTCTATAACCTGTAAAGAGAGAGCTTTATTCATTTATTTACTCCCCAGCTCCTTTATTCATTCACTAATCCATTGAATGTTTGTTGCAGTGAAATGAATGTAAGTCTTACACATGGTAGTGACAACTTTCCACCAGTGAATGACATCCCTACTCATTCATTCATCTCTGCATTCACTTGATATTCATGTGATAATGACTCCATGTCATCTGGGTTCCCTGTTCAGTGTCATAGCCACCCGTCACATGGATCCAGTGAACAGTGGGAATGCAGGTGGTATACATTTAGATGCATTTTAAATGGGAACTATATACTTGGTTTGAAGCATTAGCATGAAAAAAACAAATATAAATAATAATTTTATGTCAACTGCATGTTAAAAGGAAGATGCTCTGGATGCACTGGTTTAAATAAAATATATTTTTAAATTAACTTCAGATTCTTTTGAAAATGTGGCTACAGGAAAATTTAAATATGGCCTCATTGAAATTTAAATTATGGTCTCAGTATGGCTTGCATTGTAAGTCTCTAGCTCAGCTACTCTAGGTACTATCTAGTCAACCCAAATATTGTAGTAATAGACTGATACTTAAGAAGAAAGTTTAAATGTCTTTAATCATATAATTTTATTGCATAGTAATTAATTTTTTCTAATCTGCTAGTGACTCCACTCTGGGTCTCATACATGGTAGGAAATTGGTCTATTACTCTGCGATACTCTAAAGACAGATGAGGGGTGTGTGTGTGTGTGTGTGTGTGTGTGTGTGTGTGTGTGTGTGTGTGACACATGTGTGTCTGTCTCTCTGTGTGTGCTTTCCTTTTCACTCCTGTTCCTCTTGTACAATTGCTTCTTGGTTCTCACACAAATTTTTGTCATTTTGACGAGGTAGCCTTTGTGAGTTCTTCTCCATTTAACATACTGTTCTCAGGGCTCATCCCTGTTGTAACATGGATCAGAACTTCATCCCTTCATCACTGATAGTGGACTTCAGTGTGAGCAAATCATACATTACTCATTCTCTAGCTGATAGACACTGGGGCTATTTCCACATTTATGTACTTACAAATGATGTTGCTATGAACATTTATGCATACATTTTTATATGCATATATGCTCTTATTACTTTTAATGAAATATAATTTGACTTTCCTTCTCTTGGTAATTATGTCCTGTGATATCTCCAGCAGTGATAGAACAGCTTCTTGGTGTAGTAGAGGCTGGTTCTTTGGATCCCCCCGTCACAGCATGTTCAGCAATTAGTCAATACACAACCTTATTTTATGGGAGTTTCTCTTTGATGATGCATTATTATGTATTTCTTATGGATAAATATGCATAGTATATAGTATTTCTTTATAATAAAATACTACCCAAAGGGACTTAACTTTTTTTTTTCCAGAGCTGAGGACCAAACCCAGGGCCTTGCGCTTGCTAGGCAAGTGCTCTACCACTGAGCTAAATCCTTAACCCCTTAACATTCTTCTTATCTGGGGTAACACTGATACACATTTCTTTGGTTTTTAGCCTTACAATGTATTCTCCTCTGTACTCTTCTGTCAGTTGCTAACTCGGATATTCACAAATTAGACAACTTTCTGTCTTTCTGTGTATCTATTACACTATGTAAATCATCTTCTACAGTGTTCATATGGTAGATCAGTGAATTTCCTCTTCTTTAGGTATACAGAGTGTTGACTGATTAACATTGAACTCATTACCAGAAGCATTGTCAGTTGTGGCTGAGTGAAGCTTCTCTACCACATTGATTTGTTCTTCATAAAGGGCAAACTCCTTGTATTTAGAACCACTAGAGAGCCCTTCAGAATGACCCGTAGGGCCAAGCAGTGGGATGGATTACCCACTAAACTATAATTGCAAAATACAGGGCACCAAAGATGCACAAATTCACAGTATGAGAGCTGAAGAAGGGAAATGGAACAAAGTTTTTGGCCCTGACTGGGACTGTTGCACATCAGAGGACTTGAGGATTTTGGTCCTGTGTGTGTGTCCATGATTCATAAACCCAGGTCCAATATTGAGGACTGACTCTAATTCCAAATGGAATTGATTGGTATTATAATATCAAGTCCATCTCTTACTTTTTTAAATGTCTGTTTTGTAGCCCATTATATTAAATTAGGGCTGCCTGCATGAGTATGGACATCTTACTCATGGGTACATGACTGAAAAATATGTCTTCCTGCCCCCAGCAACCATTAACTACTGGTAGCCTCTTTGGGAGAGGTAGGGCCTGTCTGAGATGCTCCTTCATAATGGAATGATAGTGGGCCCACTCTTGTTCAGATCTTATTCGGGTAGCTGCTGCTGCTGCTGTGAGTTCACAGATGAACCAGTCATGTTGTGTTACGACACTTTCAGAGATCCTCTGGCTCTTACATTACTCTTCCCTCTCTTCTGCAGTATTCCCTGAGCCACTGGAGGAAATGAAATAGACATCGCAATTAGGACTTAGCACCCAACAGCCACCTGTTCTCGACATCTCAGATAGGACTTAGCACCCAACAGTCACTTGTTCTTGATATCTCAGATAGGACTTATTACCCAAAAGTCACTTGTTCTCAGCACTGCTGCCCACTGTAGGAAGAAGATTATCAGGCCAAGGCTAAGAGGAGCACTACTAACCAATGGATGTAAATATAAATATTTGGAAGGTAATTTGACAACATGTCATTTATCAAAGCAACAGTAATAGATTTCTCCTTTTGTAGGGCCCAGGACCTCCCTAACTATGGGCTTTTGACCAAATTTAGAACACTGTGTATTTCTTCCTCTTGTGGAACAGCCTCAAATCCAATCAGGAAAGTGGTATGTTACCTCTATAATAGTCGTGCCACTGTTGTACTAGTATACACATCTTGTCTGGAAGGTTGTTAGTGCAGTTTGTTGGATTCCCAGATGTGTACAATGTTGATATGTTTTCATCTCCCAGAAACCTATGTAGGACCTTCAGTCCCTTTGAAAGCTGACAGTGAGGAAACTTCCAGTTCTGTTCTAGCTGTTTGTTCCTATGCCTTAAGTCAAGGTGGGTAGTGCCTGCAGCAATAGAGTCCTATCATCTAGTTCTTGTGGGCAGCCAAGAGCAATCCCAATAACTTGTAACATTTTGGGGACTTCTGTGGCATTCCTGACCAGTTCATAAAGACATAACCTATGTTTGGCTCTGAGATTTTTGTTGAGTAACCTATGGCTTCTGGGATCAGCATTACCCATCCATGGAAAGTACTTCCATTCATATTTTTAATTTTATTAGAAAATAATACATCTCCATGCTTTATTTACACAGCTTTAGGTTTTTTAACCACTTCCCTCTCTCTTTCAACTCCCCTGTCCATCCACCTCAGTGGTTCTCTTCTCACCCTTCCTAATGCTGCAGCCCTTTAATACAGTTTCTTATGCTGTGGTGACCCCCAACCATAAAATAATTTCATTGCGCTACTTTGTAATTTTGCTACAGTTACTAATTTTAATGTAAGTATCTGATATGCAAGATATCTGATATGAACCCCCAAAGAGGTTGTGACCCACAGGTTGAGGACTGATGGTCTACCTCAATTTCCACTTAAACATTTCTCTTTCTACCTGTACTTTCTTATCAGTGAGTTTACCATTTCCCTCCTCCATTGAGCAACTCACTCCTTTCTTGCTTATCATCCATTAGAAGCCCTACACGTTAAACATAGAAATCTAAGATTTTGAAGCTAGAATCTACACATCAGACAGATTATGTGGCATTTGTCTGGTCCTGACTCAACCACACTCAGTAGAATATTTTCCAGTTCTAGCCATTTCCATGCAAATTTCATCATTTCAATTTTCCTAGCGTTAAATAAAAATTTAATCATGCATGTGTATGTCTATCTCTATATCACATTTTTTGTTATCTGTTCTTCACCTAATGAACACATGGGCTGATCCATTTCCTAGCTATTGTAAACAGCAGTAGTGAATAAGGATGTGAAAGTATCTCTGTAGTAGGATATACAGGAGTCCTTTAGGAGTATGTGCAGGGTTATAAATCTGGATCGTATGTAGTTTTAATTTTAGATTTTTTGAGAAACCTCCACAAAGATTTGCAGAGTGGAGGTTTCTTTACACTCCCACCAGTCCATGGATGGAAGTTTCCCCTTTGCAGTGTTTAAACTTTTGAGGAACTGTTGGATGATTTTGCAAAGTGGCCAAACTGTTTTGCATTCTCACCTGTTTCTCCACATCCTTGCCAAGGCTTGTTATCACCCACCTCTTTGATTTTAGACATCTGAGGGATTATACTGTGGTATTTGATTATGGTTTTATTTACAACTTATGTAGAAGTTTATATCAATGATGCATGTATATACAATTAATATATCCATGCATGTATTTATTGTAGTTCCTAGGGATACTTTGGAAGACACCTAGTAGATTTCCAAAATCCTGGAACTTAAAACCTCTATATTTGCTCTGGTATTTCTCCTTATAATTGTGGTTGAGTTTGATTTATAAATCAGTCATGATATAGTGAAAATGACAGTAATAAAATAGAAGTTATAAAATATAATAACCAACATTCTACAAGATGGTCTCAAAAGTTCTTGTTGCCCTTTGAGTCTTTGCTTGGAGGAAAACCCATGTGGCTGCCCTTTGCACATCTAAAGTGCCAGCACTACGGCTGAAGCAGTTTGCAAGCACTGTGTGGAAAAAAGGATCACGAGCAAGTGCTGTGATACAATGACAGTTGGTAACTGAGAGGACGATTCAGTGATTAACACATGAAGAGCCAACAAACATGCTTGAGGGAGGGATGACTCACTCCCAGACATGATGTGCTGGGCCACTGTGAAGTGTCATACGTGACTCAGAATGGTATTTAATTTAAAATTGATGATTTGTTTATTTCTTTTTCACTCATTTTAAGATTACAGGAGATGGTGGCAGTTGCAACTTTAGAAAATTAAATGCATATAAATGGAGTATAGTTTTGGCTGCTATTTTATTTTATATATAGGTCCTTTGCCTTTTGTGTGTGTTTGTGTGTGTGTGTGTGTGTTGGGTAATTTTCAACAATAGTTGGAGGCTCCATACTATATATATATACAATGAGGGCCTGAGCAACTAGTCAGATTAACAAGAGAAAAGATAGAGAAAATCAGCCAGCCAGACTTAACAGATGTCAATAGAATTATCCATTTGTCCCCCAACTCTGTCAGTTCTTACATCTTCCTAATGGTTCAGTACTTTATTTATAATAAAGGTGTCTATGATGAGCAATACTTTTCATCTTGAATTTTTACTTTTCTGATAGTGTACAATCACCACAGCTTCCTTGTGTCATTTGCATGACATCTTCCTGTCTTTTTGCTTTTATCTGTTTGCATTTTTATTCTGTTTCTTTTCAGCTAGGCCAACAATCTTCATATTTGGGTTGTTTTAGCAGACTAGAGTCATCTGGGATAAGGAAACCTCAATTGAGTCTGGGGGGATGTTTCTTGATTAGTGATTGATATAGGAAGGCTCATCCCACTTGGCTAGTACCACCCTGGGCAGGTGGTCCTGGGTTCTATAAGAATGCAGGTTGAGCAAGCCACGGAGAGCAAGCCAGTAAGCAACATCCCTCCATGGGCTCCACATCAGTTCTTACCGCCTGGTTTAGACTTTGAGCTCCTGTTCCGACTTCCTTCAGTGATGGGGTGTTATCTGAAGTGGAAGATGAAACATACCCTTTTCTCCCCTCCCTGCTTTTGGTCAGTGCTCCATCTCATCAAAAGAAAGCACACCACAGCAGTAACAACCACACAAACACTACGCAATAGGCTATGTAGTCTGTTCCTATTTACCAACACTACTGCTCTGGCTGTGTTTTGTTTTCCCTGTACTCTTCTGTTCTACTGATGTCCTAGACTATAACATTTTCATTTCTTGGCTGTTAAATTAAATTATTTCTTTATTGGTTGCACTATCCAGAGCCAACCAAGTATAGCTCAATTCACTAGAACCAGGTTTATACAACTTTGATTTTAAGCAGATACATACATCTTACCATCCCATGTGAAGTTATTTCTTCTCCTCCCCTGACTACTAATGTTAGACATCTTACATCTACACATTACAAATTGAATAATACATTATAATTATTAATTATATAACTTCATTTATATTAATCTAAAAAAAGAAATGAACAATGGTTATGTATTTTGGTATTTGCTTTATTACCCTTCTTAGCCACCATGTTTTTTTTCCTCTCCATTTGTGCTTATGGATTATGGATTAGGTGTGGTGTCATTTTTCAGAGCAGTACAGCTTTGCCCCTACCTGACTCCTTGAGCTGTTATTGTCCAATAAGTATCTATATGTTATGGGGATAATTATTTACATACAATTTACATGTCTGTATTATATCTATTTGTCTATCTTCCTATCTCTCTCTCTCTCTATCTATCTCTCTATCTCTATCTATCTATCTATCTTTCTCATCAATTGATCTATTATCATCTGTCTATTTTAATTATTTACACACATATATATTAGTTAAGTATGCATTGAACTGTCTTTTATGATTTCATAACTAACCTTTCCAGTGCTCTTGCTTACTTGTGGGGATTTGGAGTGCTGTTTTTGGTACCTGGCCATCCCCCTGAAAATTTTCTATTCATATTTCTTGTGAAGTGGGTGCTCTTAACAGATGTCTTATCTCTGAACTTGCAACGTTTTTCCTCTGACTTGTGAACTTGATTGTTGTTGAGCAATTTAACTTTCTTGTGGTTTCCTTGTGCATGGAATGTTGTTCTCTGCATTTTACAAACACTTCTCTTGGTGTCTGTTTCCAACAATTCTATGGTGATCTGCTTGGTGTGGGTTTGCTGAGGCTTTTGCAGGCCCTGGGTCCTCTTGACTGGGCTTTTTTTGTGTTTGGGACATCTCAGTGACTATCCACATGCTTTGCTGCCTCTTTCTTCCTTCTGACACTCTCATAACAAATTGAATCTACTGCTGAGCCCCTTTGTGACCTTTTAATGTTAGTTTTTGTACTTTCTATATTCAGAGACATTTTTGGATCTTTTCAGTTTATACTTCTGAATTAAGACATTGCCTCATACTTCCCTCATCTACGTCTGGCCCTCTACTTCTTTGAAGAGCATCCTCAACCTACCAAGACTACATCCTTCAAGGAAATTCTTTTTTCAGTTGATGCTGAGGCCATCAACTGTCAATAAGCTCTTTGTTAGAGGTCTGGCCTAGTGAATCCTTTCTTTTTTCTTTTCCTTTTTTGTTTTTGTTTTTGGTTTTGGTTTTTCGAGACAGGGTTTCCCTGTATAGCTTTGTGCCTTTCCTGGAACTCACTTGGTAGCCCAGGCTGGCCTCAAACTCACAGAGATCCACCTGCCTCTGCCTCCTGAGTGCTGGGATTACAGGCGTGTGTCCCCACCACCCAGCGACTCCTTTCTTTATGGCTACTAGAATGCTGACTGACTTGCTGGAGTCCATAAAGCCACAGCTGCTGTAAACTCATGAGAACATTAGTTCTGCCATGTGCAGAAGACACTGTTTCATCCAACTTACATATATATATGTGTATGTATGTATGTATGTATATATCTCCCACGTGTGGCTCAGAACTCTGCAGACACTTATTTCTGTACTAAGCCCAGCTGTGAGATTCTATGTTAAGTTTTGTCCAGTCTACACAGATGATTCTGTGATACACTAATCTATGGGTAGGTGCTGTGAAATTAGAGTGCAGTTTGATACTGTATCTGTTTAGAGCAGTGGTTCTCAACCTGTAGGTCGTGGGTGGCATGCCCCCTTCACAGGTGTCAATATCAGATATCTGCATATCAGATATTTACATTATAGTTTATAACAGTGGCAAAATTAGTTAGGAAGTAGCATTGGCTGGGGGTCGCCACACCATGAGGAACTGTATTAAAGGGTCACAGCATTAGGGAGGTTGAGAACTACTGGTTTAGAGACTAGTAGTATTAGGTTCAACCTCGGCACCATGAGCCCCTCAACAATGGGTTCTTAGCCAAATTAGCAGTATCAGGCATGCATTTCTTCCCATGGAATGGACTACAAATCCAATCAGAAATGGCCAGTGATTTCTATAGCATCCATTCCCCATTGCAGCCATGAGCATATTTTGCCATGGTTTATATTGATGGTAGTTCACAGGGTTATTAGGTGGGTAAATCATTGATAACTTTTTCTCCCAGAAGGCTACATAGAACCTTCTCTTGCTATGAAGGCCAGTCATCAAGGAGCAAGATTCCTGATCCTTGCAAACTTGATTTCTATGTGTCCTGTGACCAATGGGTATGGTGCATGGTGTCTTCAGCAATAGAGAGAGTCTTAATGTTAAGTTCTGCTGGGTAACCAAGAGCAATGGGTGATGGTTTGGGGTCTTAGGGACCCCCTTGCCCAAAAACTCTAGTGGGAAGATATCATACACACACACACACACACACACACACACACACACACACACACACACACGTATATATATATATATATATATATATATTGGACACCGGGCTTTTTATTGGTATGGCTTTTGGGAGGAGTATTATCACCTGTGTAGGGTAATGCCCATTAAACTGTATTTTATGAGTAAATAAATGAAAAAATATTCAGGATTCTTATGCAGAAGTAGTAGGTTTCCATATGACTTTTCAAACATCCTTAGTGCTGTTTGCTGTTAAGATGATTTCTAGGAGCTCTAAAGGATTTTTCAAAGACATCTTTTTCAGCAGTTAATGATTGTTTTGCCTAGAAACAATTTTGTAAAACACCTAATTTTGCCGTTTTTGTAGTGATCATCTCTCCAGCACTTTTTGTATTCACCTAAAGCTAAATTGAGTGAAGACAGTCCTATCAATTGGGTTTTGAAAAAAGAACTCTGGAAAAAAGAAAAGGCCTTTCAGGATGAGATGCCAGCCAGAGGCAGTCTGGTATTTTCTTTCTCTTGACTGAATTCTATTGAGAATGCCTCAACTTTGCAAACTACTTTGGTGTAAGAAGCTTTCACATACTCCACTAACTCATTTCTTCTTCCCCTTCCGTCACACTGACATTGCGTTTGAATTTTCTCTCCAGCATAAAGCCCTTGCTTTTTGACACTCATAGGTCCTCCCTTCATTTACATGATCGCTTTAGGCTCTTTCTTCAATTCTTTAAGCAAGATATTTAAATGCATTCCTTGAGGTCAGCTCATCAAAATTTATGGTTTCACCCTGGGCCACAAGTGAACCTTGCTCTGTGCGGAGTGGGAAACTTTCAGAAAGAAGCCATGATCTGTAGCCTCAAGAAACAACTAATTTGGGGTTTAGATAGCTAAGAATCCCCAGTTAAATCTTGGCACTAGACAGGCCTGGATAAGACCTGCATTGCTGGCTAGTGTGTTTCTGCCACTATCACTGGCATGGATATAAATTGAACCATATAGACCATGTGATAGTGTTATATACCCAAAGCACATGCTACTGGCCTCAAAGGCTGCTTAACTTTTCGGGACATCTCACCCTCTTTATTGTCATGTATAAGTCCCCTCCTCCCTATTCTGTATTGATATCATAACTCCACTGCAGGATATCTTGATGCATAATGCTTGGCTCTTCACTTCTAATTATCTTTCCTCCTCTGCATGAGAAGTGACCGACCTTGCCCAGGGAATAGAATTGTAGGATGCTAGTAAAAATTGTGATCATAAAACTGACATAAATATTGGGAACAGCTTCCTCTACTTGAACTCTGAAGTTGCTGTATAAATTATAGATATTTCTAGTTTCTTTCTCTAACAACCTTGTCAATCTGAAAACAGTTAGGTTATGCCGAGGGATCTTATCATAAGCCAATCTTCTGTTTTGACTTTTATATCAGATTCTTGGCCCCATGGATAGCCGTTCAGAAACAACTAACTCATTCAAAAAACAGTGGACAGTACCCCTGTGTAGTGAGCATGGTTCTGGATTCCGAGTCTTCACTATCAATGAGATAATTTTCTTGCCTTTAAAGGAGTTTTATTGTAGGAGACAAATCTGAAAAAGGTGAATGGAAGGATTTAGTATTTTCCTATGACAGAAGGATGCCCAGGCCACCCCGCAAGATCCTAGAGGCTAGTCCCTCAACTCTGTGAGTCACAGGTGTCAGGGACTCCATCTCAAGGAGATAAAGTTGAACTGAGCCATGATTGCACACTGTGGTCAGTATGTACTAGATAAGGAGTGGGGAGAAAGGGCTTCTTCCATGGGGAGGTGAGAGATGCTCTTACATAGATCCTTCTTCATTCTGCATGACTGGGAGAGTTCAAAAAGAGACTGTAATCCCTTGATTGTTATAGCCTTTTGTATTTTCTTTCTTCCTTCCCTAATCCTCCTGGTTCTAGGCTCATTTATAGCAATGGATTGACTGGCATTCATGTGGCATAGCACCCAGCATACTTATTAGGTCCTTATAAATGCATTAAATAAGTAATAGAAATCTGTTGGTCATTCTCAGGTTAGAGAAGATTTTTGTCATGCTTTTAACACTGAATGCTCCATTTAGTGTCACTGGCCTTGTGGCTGGGATTCTAGTCTTTTCTAGAGAAGTCTGCATGATGAAGCTCCAGGGACTAGGACATTTCCTAAAATCGTACAAAGTCATGTGTAGAGGCTAAAAAGGTAGATTGTGAGTTAAATTGAAGATTGTGACCTTACTGTGCTTAATTTAAAAGTATACATACATATATATATATATATATATATATATATATATATATATATATATATATATATAATAAAAGATATTTCAAACCACAATGTTGTTACATTGACCATCTTCCTTAAATAAACAAAACTGTAGGACTGTCACTTCATCCATGACCCACCCAGTACCCAGATTTACTACACACTTTTGCAGGATCTAGCCTTGTGAGTACCCCAGGCCTCCCCAGGCATACTAGCCAAAGTCTCAGAACCAATGGCCCAGTCTACTGTGGCTACTCCTGCCTCTACCTTAGCCAAGCTCTAGGCTTCTGCCAGAACCCACACTATCTGCACCTCCCCCTTCCCCTCCCTTCTGTGTAGCTTCCCATCACCCTGCTCTGTAATAAACTTCCTAACTATTCCTCCAAGGTCTAGTCCAGTGAGCTGCCCTGAATTCTTCATTCATGCCTTTTATGCAAACCCTACAAGCAGTACACCAGTCTTGCCTCCTCTGCCAGTATCCTAAAGGAGCTTTAGGCTTCAGACAGTATCTGACCCTACCTTGCCTCCAACCAACTGGATCCATTCATGCCATATCTAGCCTTTTTAGTCAGCCAGATCTACTCCCACATTCCAGCTTTGGAACACCCCATACACCAGGGTAGTCCCCTCTGTCCATGTGAATTCATTCCAGCCAAGCCATTTCCCACCTCTAGACCCAGTCCTCCCATACATCTTCTCCTCTTTCCAAAACTGCTCTGTCTGTAAGACCAAAAAGTGTTCACATGCCTAGAGCTCATCACAAAAGTACCAACAATATGAAAGACTGAGCCAGTATATTCTCTCCAAAGCCTACCAGTCCTGTGGAAGTGTCTGCCAATGGGATTATCTGCCAAGATGAACTCCAGGTTATAGAATTTTAAAAGACTAATCATAAACTTCATCAAATAAGCCAGGGAGTTTAAGGAAGGCACAAAAAACAGCTCAGTGGAATTAAGTAGAAAGAGGTTAAGGAGAATAAAAGCTTGAATGATGCCCAAGAAAACACAAATGTAAGGTGACTGGAGACCATGCTGTCAACCCAAGACTTTGGAACAGGATTCAATCAGGAGATAGAAGCACTGAAGAGGACTCAGCTGAGATGAAGACAGAACTGAGTTTTTACTCAGCAATTCAACGAGACAACTCAAAGCCTTTGAAGCAAGCGGAAGATAGGCAGACTACCGGGACTTGAAGATAAAGTACAGGATAGATATGAAATAAAAGATTATGAAAAATAAAAAAATGCAGGAAAGGAACCCATAGGAAATGTGGGACACCATTGAAAAAAACCCAAATCTTCTAATTATAGGCATAGATGAGGGAGAAGAATTCCAAGTCAATGGCATAGACTAGATCTTCCAGAAGGCTGTAGAAGAAAACCTTCCCAAACAAAGGAAAGACACACCCTTGTAAATACAAGAAGCACACAGAACATCAAATAGACAAGAACTGAAAAGAAAATGCCCATGGCATATCATAGTTGAAACATTAAGTATACAGAAGAAAGTGTATTGAGAGCAGCAAGGGGAAAACAAACAAACAAAACACAAGTCACATATGAAGGAAAACCCATCAGAGTAATAGCTGATTTCTCAATGGAAACATTGGAAGCCAGAAGAGCCTGGAACAATGCATTCTAAGTCCTAAAAGACTATGAGAGGAAATATAGAATAATATAACAAGTGAAATTATCTGCTGTGTTTGAAGGCAAAACAAAAGATTTCCATGGCATCAACACCATACAAAAATTTATATTCTACAAGCCAAACCTAAGGAAAAATACAGGAAATATGATTTCAGGCTGAAGAAATATGAAGCCATAATAATTTTTTCTTTTATTAAGAAATTTTTTAATTCATTTTACATACCAACCACAGATCTTGCTCTCTTCCCTTCTCCCACTCCCCCCAATCTTTCCCCCCAACCCACCCCTCATTCCCTCCTACAACAAGGTAAGGCCTCCCATGGGGAGTCAGCAGAGCCTAGTACATTCAGTTGAGGCAGGTCTCAGCCCCTCCCCCCTGTGTCAAGGCTGTGCAAGGTGTCCCACCATAGGTAATGGGCTCCAAAAAGCCAGCTTCAGTACAGGGGATAGATCCTGATCCCACTGCCAGGGAGCCCTCAAACAGACCAAACTACACAAATGTCTCACTTATGCAGAGGGCCTAGTCCAGTCCCATGGAGGCTCCACAGCTATTGGTCTAAATTTCATGAATTCCCATTAGCTTAGTTTGGTTGTTTCTGTAGGTTTCTCCATTATGATCTTGATGCTCTTTGCTTATAGAATCCTTCTTCCCTCTCTTTGATGGGACTGTTGGAGCTCAGCCTAGTGCTTGGCTATGGATCTCTGCATCTACTTCCATCAGTTATTGGATGAAGGCTCTGTGATGACAGTTAGGGTATTCACTGATATGATTACTGGAGTAAGCCTGTGCAGGCACCCTCTCCACTATTAGTAGTAGTCTAAGCTGGGGTCATCCTTATGGATTCTTGGCAACTTCCCTAGCACCAGGTTTCTCCCTATCCCCACAATGTCTCCCTCTATCAATGTATCTCTTTCATTGCTCTCCAACTCCATCTGTGTTCTAGCTCGACCATCTCATTCCCCCATGTTCTCATCCCACACCCCCACCCCTCTATTGCCTTTCCTCACCCCCAATTTACTCCTGGAGAGCTCTTCTATTTCCTTTTCCCAGGGCAATCCATGTGTCCCTCTTAGGGTCCTCCTTGTTACCTAGCTTCTCTGGAGCTGTGGGTTGTGTAGTCTGGTTATCCTCTGTGAAGCCATAATTATTAAAACAAAGTACTGCTGAGAACACACCACCACCAAATATCAACAGCACAATGACAGCAATTAACATGCATTTTAAAATATCAATGGCCTCAATTCTCCAATAAATAAACACAGGCTGACTGAATGGATCAAGCAACAAAATCCATTTATTTGTTTTCTATAAGAAACACATCTGAGCATTAAATATAGGCACCTTAGTGTAAAAGGATGGAAAAAGTGATCCAACCAAATGTGACCAGGAAGCAGGGAGGCATCGATATCCAAATGACAGACAAGATAGACTTCAAACTACTGCTAATCAGAGGAAATAAAGGGGGACTTCATTCTAATTAAGGGGACAGTTAAACAAGAAGATCTAAACATCCTAAAAATGTGTGAACCAAACTCTGGGGCATCCAATTTCATAAAAAAATTAAAATAAAAAAAAAACTACTACTGGAATTAAAGACACAGATCAACTCATTAGTAGTAGGTGATTTCAAGACCTCATTTTCTCCAATCAAAGAAAATCATGACTAAATGACATAATATATCAAAAGGATTTAACAGCTATCTACAGAATATTCCACACAAGCACCAAAGAATACACATTCTAGCCAGGATCACATAAAAAGGCTTTCTAAAACAGACCATATCCTGCAACACAAAATAAATCTTTACAAATTCAAAAAGATTGCTTTCACTCCTTGTGTCCTATCTTAAAGGAATGCAATAAAACTTAAAATTGACAGCACCATCATCCCCAGTAAATACACAAACTCATTGAGATGAAACAACTCATTACTAATGATGGATGTTTCAAAGAAGAAACAAAAAAGAAATACAAAACTTCCTGGAATTAAATAAAAATGAAAACACAAACAAAACCTTTTGGAACATATTGAAATTTATCCTACAAGGATAATTTATAGCCCTAAGTGCATACATAAAAAAAATCCAAAATAACTTAAATAAATGACTTAATGATACAACTCAAAAAGTGGGAAAAATAAGGACAAATCATATCCAGACCCAGTTAACTGCAAGAAGTAATAAAACTCAGAGCAGAAATGATGAAACAGAAATAAAATAATACAAAGAACAAAGGAATGTAAAAACTGGTTCTTTGAGAAGATGAACAAGATTGACAGACTCACCGGGCGGTGGCAGTGCACGCCTTTGATCCCAGCACTTGGGAGGCAGAGGCAGGCGGATCTCTGTGAGTTCGAGGCCAGCCTGGTCTCCAAAGTGAGTTCCAGGAAAGGTGCAAAGCTACACAGAGAAACTCTGTCTCAAAAAAAACCATCAAAAAAAAAATTGACAGACTCTTGTTCCAACTAACTATAAGAAAGAGAGAGCCCAAATTAACAGAATTAGAAATGAGCAGGCAAACATTACAGCAGACAGAAAATAATTCAGAATATTATAAGGGAATATTTAAAAAATATGTACTCCACTAAGTTGAAAAGCCAAAAGAAACGGATGAATTTCTAGATTCAACCAAACCACCAAAGTTGAACCAAGAAGTCAATAACCTAAACAGATCCATAACAAATGATGAGATTGAAGTAGTAGCAAAAAGCCTTTGGACTAAAAAATAACAAAAAACCAAAAATCAAATAGACCAGAGCCAATGGATTCACAGCAGAATTCTACCATGCTTTCAAAGAAGATCTATGGCCAGTCCTTCTTTATTCTAAAAATTAGAAACAATGGGAACACTCCCAAACTTTTTCTACAAAGCCAGGACCACTCTAATACGCAAAGCAGGTGCAGATACAGGAAGAAAAAGAGAATACAGCAGGCCAATATCCCTAGTGAACATTGACTTAAAAATGCTCAGTAAAACACTTGCAAAGTTATAGACATACACAGAGATTATCTTTTATGATTATTTTGGCTTTATCCTTGAAATGCAGGAAGGGTTCAGAATACACAAGTCAATAAATATAATAATACATATAAATGGACTTAAAGATAAAAATTGCATGACCATTGCCCTAGATTCAGAAAGAGCCTTAACCAAAAACTAACATGACTTTATAATAAAAGTCTTAAAGGATGTACAGCCAGAGGGAGCATGCCCCAACATACCTCAGTATAAGGTATATATGAGAAAACCACAGCCAACATCATCCTAAATGGAGAAAAACTTGAAATCCCTGTGAAGTCAGGATCAAGACTGGGAGATCCACTACCCCACCCCTCTGCAATATTGTGTGCAGATCACTGGCTGGAGAAATAAAGTTAGAGAAGGAAATAAAAGGGACACAAATAGGGGGAAAAATCAAACTATCCCTGTTGCCTAAGGTTATTAACTGTACCTTAGAAATCCCAAAAATTCTACCAGAAAACTTCTAGAAAAATTAGCAGGATACAGGGTCAGTTTACACAAACCAACAACAAACATACAGAGAAGATCATGGACAGACTCCCGTTCACAATGGCCTCAAGCAAATAAAATATCTAGGAATAAGCCTAACCAAGGAAGTGAAGGACCTCTACAATGACAACTTTAAACTTCTGAAGAAAGAGATAAAGACACTAGGAAATGGAAAGATAGCCCATACTTACGTATTAGTAAAACTGAAATTGTGAAAATGATCATTTTATCAAAAGATACTTGCAGATTCAGTACAATCCTAATCAAAATCCTCATCTCATTCTTTAGAAAGATAAAAGAGTAAACTAAAATTGATAATGAAGCTTCAAAAGACCTCTGATATAAAAACAACCCTGAGTAAAATACCAGATCATATGATATACTACAGAGACATATTAATAAAAACAATACTAGAGTAACACTAAAGCAGGCATGTAGATGAGCAAAACAAAATAAGAGACCTAGGGTAAATCTAACTTCAGCCACTTAATATTTAACAAAGATACCAAGAACATATATTGAAGAAAGGAAAGCATCTTCAAGGAATGATGTTGGGGAGACTGATGTCCTCATGCAGAAGGATAAAATTAAACCTGTATTGATTGCCTTGCACCAAAACTAACTTCAAAGACCTAAACATGAAAGACTGAAACTGCTGAAGAAAACACAGGCAGTACCCACATGTTACATGTGTGGGAAAGGACTTCCTGAATATAGCTCCATTTGCTCAAGAATTAAGACCAACAGCTGACAAGCAGGACCTCATGAAACTAAAAAGCTTCTGCACAGCTGAAGAAACAATCAACCAGATGAAGAGGAAGTCCACAGAATGGGAGAGTCTTTTTCAGTTACACATCTGACAGAGGATTCATATCCCTAATATATATAAAGAACACGACAAAGACTCAAAAAGCCAAGTGGTCCATCCAAAAACTGGGCCTGGGACCTGAACAGAGAGTTCTTAGAAGAAGAAAATATTGGCTAAGAAATATCTCAAAAAATGTTCATTGTATTTAGTAATTAGGAAATATAAATCAATACATACTTGAGTTTTCTACTTAAGTCAGGATGGCAAACATCACCAAACAATTTGCAATAAATGCAGAAGCGCGAGTGGGGAAGCTCATCCAGGTTTATTGCTGCTGTAGTCATAATTGCTAGAAAATGGAAACAATCTAAATAACCTTCAACTAACAAATGGATAGTGAAAATGTACAAATACACCCTGGAATACTCTTTGGCTATAAAGAAAAATGAAATCCTGAAATTTTCCAATCAATGGATGGAACTGAAAAAGATCATGTTGAGTCAGGTAACCCAGACCTAGAAAGACAAATGCCAAAGGCACTCTTTTATCAGTAGTTCTTTGCTCTGAATCTTTAGATGTGGAGGCATAGCCTGGAGTAACTGCAGAACCAAGAAAGTACATTGAAATAGTTGCCAGAATAGGGGCATTTGAGAGCAATAGAGAAGGGGAGAGCAGAGTCATAGTGATCTGATTGGAGGACTGGGAAGCAGGGGGCTCTATAAAGAAGGGAGACAGAGGTAAATAGGGAAGAAGGAGGGAGCCGTGTAAAATGGACTAGCGGGGTACAAGTCATTTGGGGCAATGGAAAAAGGGGAGCTCCTTATGGTGGTTGGGAGGTAAATATAGAAGAAAGGAGGAGGGTAAAATAGCAATTAGAGTTTCTGGGAAAGCCACAAGGAATCATATGATTAACTATTTACTTAAAAAAACCTTAAATTTAATAATGTGTGTTAATATGCATAGATAGTTTTAATGAACCTTTTATCACCTGTGACATTGCTCTCTTTAAGAGCCAAAGACCACCTAAAAAAATTCTCAGTACCATGCATGAGAAGCCTTCTTTTGGGTTGTTGACCAAAACTTTCAGCCTAATGCTACTGTCCTTGGTTATCTCCAAGATGTGAAAGCCAATCCCTATTGCTGAAAATACCATTCATTTCAGAAACAGGGCCCAGAGATCCCTGAGCTAGAACTGACTTGAATGCCTCCTCCCTAAGGACTAGCTTTCATGGTGTACCAGAAGATGCCATTTCTGGAAAGAAGAGGAAGGCAACAAACAATCCTAGCCAGCTTTGATGCCTATAAACCATATCAATGACCGGCATGGTATGACCCTAAGGATGCAGTAGTGGCACACAGACCTTGGCAGTAGCCAACAGCTCTCTGATTGGACTTAAGGTTTGCTCAATAGAAGGAAATTCATGCCTGGTACTAGAAACCTACCCAACTATCAGTGCTGGTGAAGTCATGGATATTAAGGAGTACTCTCAAGCACTACTTTACTAAACCAGCATAATGTCTAACAACAATCTAAACATTTGTCCTGTACCCACAGATAAGTGTAGTCTTTACCCCACATTGAGGAAATTTCCCTTTGAAACATCAGGGGGAGACCATTATAGAAAGCTATAACCAAACAAAACGTAGTTATGGAGCCCAGTGGGATACATCTACAGAACATGCCTGCACCCAGGGCTCAGGAAACATTGAGAAGAGGAGGTAGAAAGAGTGTATGAGCCAGAGGATCAGAGAGTTTGCTGTGAGATTGTGTTTCCTAGTAATGTCAGAAGCAACACCCATAAAGTCTTCCTAAAACATGACTTCCCAAACATGGGTTGGGCAAGGAAATAAATAATTGACTTGACAAAGTAGACTTTGGAGAGACCACGTGGCCTCAACCCCATATGAAGAACTACACACAGGCAACTAATGAATGCTGAAAGTGGAAAAAAATAGTTTTCCCCAAGGAAGCACACACCAATTGGATACTTAATACCCTAAAAATTCACACATAGGTGACATATAATCTGAGCAGGTTGTATTTATGAATATGTATGTATTTACGTGTATATGTATGCATGTACTTACAATAATAAAAGATACCATGCATTTGAAAGCAAGCAAGGAGGGGTGCATGGGAGGTTCTGGGATTATGGAAAGGTAGAGAGAAGTGTTTAATTATATTATAACCTAAAAACTTTTAAACAATTTTTAAAAAGCATAGGATTAATATGCCTACCAAACAGTGGGAAGGTTGCCACCCCAGCTGCTCACTCTTCAGTGAGTGCATTGTGCTTCTTCACTTGCTCTGTGATTTGACATTTCATGGTGCTTCTGAACTTGTTCCTTGTGGAAGCCCACAGACGCTCCCTAGTAAGGCCTTACTCAAGGTCATAAAGTTTGAGCTTGCTTTGCCCATAATACGATGATTTGACCAAGGGTATGGTTACAGGTGTTTTGAAGAGTCTATACTTGGCTGTTCATTGTGCTTTGATCTTGAAAGGGGGTGGTCTTTTGCCTGTTCACTTGGTAGTGTATAAAAAGCCCATTAGAATAAATCTCAAGGCAGCTAGGTAATGACCCTGGGCCCTCCCAAAGCTATCCTGTGTCTTTGTCTTTTCTCTCCATCTCTGTTTATATTTCTAATACTTCCTCATTCCTCTCTCCTCCACCCGCCCCAGAACCCTTCAACAGGTTGGAGCTAGATTCCAACAGTTCCTCTCCAAGGGATGCTGTACCCCCATTAGGAGAGATGAGTGAGAGCTAATGCTCCTGCTTTACTGCCTGGTCCATTTTATCTCATAGTAAACCACTCGGGGATTGTAAACCTCTTGTGCCTTTATTTTCACCTGGAAGCAAAACTCAAAGTGCCATAGCTTACCTTCAGCAAGGGCAGGATAGCCCTTCCCCCAGAGGAGAGAGGCCTGCAGAATGGTGTCCCTTTCTTGGTGGCTCCAACTTTCTGACACTGACTATTATCCCTGATCCCAGCATCTCAGTATTTCAGTTTATTGTCTCTACCTTTTAAGTAGAGGCCAGCCTCCTGGGAGATACACACACACACACACACACACACACACACACACACACACACACACACACACACTTACTTTCAGGTACCAAAAACTAATTATCAGCAATTTCACATAGTGATGCCTTACGAAAAGAGTTACTTTTCTAACTACCACATAATATGTGTGAAGCTACACTCTCTCTAGCAGTATGGGCATTTTGTTATTATGTAAAAATTATATAATTCTCTGCTCCCCTCCATCCTGTCCCTACCCTCTTCCTTGTCCCGTCCAATTTTAAATTTCATTTCTGGGTTTTCTGGGTCTTCAAGAAGGGACTATTGTGCGCTAGAAACTCCTGAGACTGTGCTTTAACAATGAGGTGCCTTGCTATTGCAGTTCCACTAAGGAACAGATTGGAGCCCTTATCTCAGAGCCCGCTGTACCCTCAATTTCCAGTGAGGCAGGAGGGGGAGGCAAAGGATTAATCTTCTAGGAGAGTAGAGGTAATTGATGACCTGCACACATAATGGCCATGTCACATGCTTTGACAAAGGAGTTGCTTTTTTTCTGATTCACGATTCACTTTCATTAAATCTTACAAAAGCATAAAAATTAAGCTGGACTAAGCATTTGGCCAATCACCTTTTCTGAAGAAAAGGGGGAAAATATTACACAAATACTTGCCAGAAAATTCAGGCAGCGTGGTCATCATAGTTCTATGACAGATATGCAAATTAAGTATGAAAAATGTGCAAGTCCTCAGAGAAACTTTCTTGATAAAAGCAGCTTGAACATTGGAGCCATGTATCCTGGTGAGGCTAAAATTGGTAAAGGCAGAGCTGAATGCCAAATGATAATTTCTGCTAAATAATTCAGGCCATGTGAACTCTGATATTTTCCTTACTTTAATGAGTATAATGTGTGCAATTACCAACTGCTTTCCTCACCGAGCCAGACATTGTGCTTTTTTCCTAATTGTGGGTTCCATTTTTCTTAAGGTAACTCATATCTGCAGTTTTCTATAAGCCCAGTCAGTGTCTTGCACATGTAGCCACTAAATAAATGTACATTACTGAGTTGATGGTACTTATAACAAAGAAGAAAAGGATTGCAGAACAAAAGCTAAGCATGTCTCTAAGCTGGTCAGCAATAGACAAATCTCACAGAAATGATGACTCTCATGATATGGAACTAGAGTTCCTCTGTGACACTGTCTTTCTCCTTTTCCCCATGCAGGGAAGTGACGCTGACATGGTGGATAAGAATAAGTGCTGTACACTCTGTAACATGTCCTTTACCTCAGCCGTGGTGGCCGACTCACATTACCAAGGCAAAATCCACGCCAAAAGGTTAAAACTGTTGCTAGGAGAGAAACCTCCATTGAAAACCACAGGTATGTGTGGGAACAAATGATCCAGGCTGGCACTGAGAGCCATACACTGCATCTGTCACATGAGTCACCCTCCCTTCAGAAGCTGCAAGATTTGTGAGCCTCATGACAGGTGCCATTTAAAATCCAGAGGGATGGATGGGGAGTTGCGGCACACCAGACCACTGAGTGTGATTTCAGTGGCTTATTCAGCCTCATCTACTGTTTACACCCTCTAGGGTATTTGTCATATCTATTATTTACCATGTAAGATATACATCTGTAGTACTCTCCCAAGTTCAGCCTGTACTCTGCATGAGTAAGGATGTGCACACTGCATGGGAGGTAGGTTCCTGCCCGTGTCTTGGTAAAGCCAGTACCATCCTTTACATTTGTGTTTTACATACAGCAGGGAGTTATTACATTGTATATTCTTAGTCTGGCACAGGGGAGGCAATGATGGCAACTGTAGTCTTTGAAGCCTCTTTAGTTTGGAGATGAGTGTGTGTTTATGATATTCCTGCCATCATTACTGGGGAAGCCATGATTCAAACCTATTAACTTTCATCAGTAACAAATATTGATAGCAGATTACTTGACCTTGTAAATACTTAACTAAAGAATGTCTTTGGTTTATCAAATCATGAAGCTAAAACTTTTTTTAAAAAATAATTTAGTAACTCTAAAACTATTTGGTCAAGATTTATATCTTGATGAAGATGTTACTGCACTGGGTTATAATCCCAAGAAGTTAGGGGATATTTTTCATTATGTCTACTCTTGCAGTGCAATTAAAATTTAGTAATACATTTTATCTTGCTGTCTAATGAATCGTGCATAAATCGTGGGTGTAATTATTTTTAAATGGTATTTTGGAAACGAGAGAGTGTCTGAAACAATGCTTGGCTTTTACTTCCCTGGAGTTTTTCTTAAACAACTGTCTTCTTTTGCTGAGCAAATGGCAAGGAATCCTTTCACTTCATTTTCCAGCTTAGTTTGAGTGAAGCGCGTTGTTGTCTTGGAGGTGGATGTGACATTCCTGTGTAGGATGGTTTTGTCTGGGAGGGAGTGCAGCTTATTTTGGAGCCTCTACGTGATGTGGCATTGATCAATCTGTGTTCTAGTGAGATGCTTGTTCTCTGAAATGTTAGGGCACTAACCTTGTGACCTACACATCATCAAATCTCTTAAAATAGACACCACAGAGAAACAGTCACTGGAAAATTTTTCTCTGTTCTTTGTGTGAATGAGTAACTAGCTGGTGTGTTCTCTTTACCTAAGCAGAATAGTGATGTTAAATAAGTGGTGATGGAAGGAGAGGGGCTGTATATTTGTTGATTGCATTGGTTAGCAAATGGGAAAACGATTATTTCTTTATCAAAACTACCACATGCCAAAAATAGTTCTTTGTGATTTTGTATCCATCTTCAAGAAAATGAAGGACTGGGTCATTTTTCTGAACTCAAAGAATCCCAGAACTAGGACATAGAACTCAAGGGTTTCCTATTAACGCTCAATATATTCCAAAGACAAGGGCTGGCATGACAGCTTAGAGGGTAAATCATTACCAAGCCTGAGTACCTGAGTTTGATTCCTGGACCTCTGTGGTGGGAGGAGAGAACTTAAACTTTGACCTCTACACATACACTGTGGCAGGCATGCCTCCCCATAAACAGATATACTAAAACATTAAAAGAATAAACACTGTAGACTGCTGGCAATGGTTGAGAGAAAGCCTGATCTGACCTAGTCTGGTGATCAGATGGCCAAACACCCTAATGGTTGTGCTGGAACTCTCATCCAATAACTGATGGAAGTGGATGCAGAGACCCTTGGCCAGGCCCCAGGTGGAGCTCCAGGAATTCAATTGTCTAGAAAGAGGAGGGACTGTAAGAATGTGAATTGTTGAGACCAAGATTGGAAAAGCACAGGGACAAATAGCCAAACTAATGGAAACACATGAATTATGAACCAAAAGCTGTGGAGCCCCCAACTGGATCAGGCCCTCTGGATAAGTGAGACAATTGAATAGCTTGAACTGTTTGGGAGGCACCCAGGCAGTGAGACCCGGACCTGTCCTTAGTGCATGAGCTGGCTGTTTGGAACCTGGGGCTTACACAGGGACACATTGCTCAGCCTGAAAGGAAGGGACTGGACTTGCCTGTACTGAATCCACAAGGTTGAATTGAATCCCCAGGGTAGTCTTGGCCCTGGAGGAGATAGGAATGGAGGGGAGGGGCTGGGGGGAAGATGGGGGTGGGGTGGAGGGGGTAGGAAAGGGGAACCCATGGCTGATATGTGAAATTAAATTAAGGCACAGAAATAGGCACGGAGAGGTGTGGCCAAGGCTAAAGGTTACAACATGGATGGAATAAAGGGTAGCATGCTAGTGTGGCTGCAGAGGACTTGCATGACCAAGCAGGACACATGTAGTGCTTGACAGCAGGACTGCAGTTCTGGGGTTTAAGGAAAATAAGAAGGGATGCCATTGTCTTAGTCAGGGTTTCTGTTGCTGTGACAAAACACCATGACCAGAGAGCAAGTTGGGGAGGAAAGGGTTTATTTGGTTCAACATGGCTGTTCATCACTGAAGGAAGTCAGGACAGAAACTCAAGCAGGACAGGAACCTGGAGGCAGGAGCTGATGCAGAGGCTATGGAGGAAAGCTGCTTACTGACTTGTTTTCTCTGGCTTGCTCAGCCTGCTTTCTTACAGAACCCAGGACTACCTGCTCAGGGATGATACCACCCTTCATGGGCTGGGCCCTTCCCTATTGATTGCTAAATGAGAAAATGCCTTACAGCTGGATCTCAAGGGGGCATTTTCTCAGCTGAGGCTCCTTCCTCTGATGATTCTAGCTTGTGTCAAGTTGACACACAGAAACACCCAGTACATCCATTATGGTATATGCACACTTGTCAGTGGTTATTAGCTGTAAAGTAAAAGACAATCATACTGTAATCCACAGACCCAGAGAGGCTAAGTAACAAGGAGGGCCTAAGGTGAGTTGCAAAGATCTCCTTGGTAAGGGGAAATACAATAGATTTTGTTGATGGATTGGGGGCTGGTGGGGGTGGGAACAGGAGGAGTCAACTGGGTAGTGGGGGCAAAAACACTGGGAGAAACAACTGGAATTGGGTATTTCGGGGTGAGATGGAAACCTAGTGCAGTGAAAGCTCCATGGAACCTACTAGAGTAACCCTAGCAAAGACTAGTAATGGAGGACAAAGAGCCTGAACTGGCCATCTTCTGTAACCAGACAAGGCCTCAGCTGGAGGGCTTAAGACACCAACCCAGGCACAAAACCTTCGACCTACAAGACCTACAGCTTGTCCTGCCTGCAGAGTGTTTTGGGACCAGAGCCTAGCAGTGTCTTCATCAAAGAGACCAGGGAGACTTCAGCTAGAAACCGATGGCAGCAAATGCAGAATCCCACAGCCAAATGTTAGGCAGAGCTTGAGGAGTCCTGCAAAGGAAGGGGAGGAAGGATTGGAGGAACCAGAGGGGTCAGGGACACCACAAGAACATGACCCACAGAATCAATTGACTGGGACTCATGGGGGCTTGCTGAGATCAGGGAGCCTGTAGGGGTCTGCCCTAGGTCACCTGAATATATGTAAAGTTTGGTGTTCTTTTTGGATTCCTAACAGTGGAAGAGGGGGAGGTTGCCCACTCTTTTTCTTACTTATGGGACACTTTTCCTCTTACTAGGTTGCCTCATCCAGCCTTGAAGTGATGGGATATGCCTGGGCTTATTGTAGCATATTATGCTGTGTTTGCTTGATGTCCCTGAAAGTTCTCCTCTTTTCTGAGGGGAACCAGAGGGGTTTGGATCTGGGGGAGAAGAGAAATGAGGGTGTGAAACTTAGGGGGTGGGGAGGGAGGGGAAATTACAGTCAGGATGTAATATATGAGAGAATAAGAAGAAAAAGAAAAAGAGGATCACGGGTGGACAACAGTTAAAGAGCAGGTGTCAGGTTGAAGAAGGACTTTGTTGAGGTTTGGTCAAAAGCACAAACCCAGTTATTGTGACAGCAAGACCTTAGAAGCTAGAGAAGACCCAAGCCAGGGCATCTGGAGTTGCTGTGTATTCCTCATCTGCCACAACATTGCCTTCCTTTGCAGGCCATAGCCTTTCTATCCCAGCAGCAACGTAGAGAGGGCTCAGTCCTGAGGTTTCCCTGTGCACTTGTACACAGGGGCCAGTACTGTCTAGTCAGCTTGGCTGGCTTGAAATATCTGTGATGAAATCTAAAGGGAAAAAGTGGCATGTAAAACCCAGTCAACTGGATCGCAATGCCAGAGAGAAGCAATTCCCTGCTCAGGTATGCCTCTGATGCCGCCATGTCATGAAAAATAGCCTCTCAAACCCCAGTGATCTCTGGAGGCATAATTGGAGGAGAGCTCTTTGCTTCTTTATGCTGCTCCATCTGATGGAGATGGACAGTGAGGACCCATGAGTCACTGTTTCTTCCACCTACATCTGTACATTGACCGCACATCAGCTGAGCACTCTTGAGGACTCACTGCCCTTTGAGTTGCCTTCTTCAGATGAGAACTTCTTTATAAGGACTTCTGAAATGCCTGGCCAGCCCCACTGGACCACTGGACCACAAACCAGTTCTACATCTTCTTGGTTTGTGTCCCAGAGTCTCTGGTCTGGACACAGCTGTACAGACAAGAACACAAGGAGAGAGGCTTGACTACCATGTGATCACAGGGACAAAGAACTTGGGGTACAGATCATGCCCAGATGGGAAGGGAGATCTATGCTGCCATATCCTATCATCTGCAGTGAGCCCTGAGAATTTGGGCTGTGCAAAGAGAGGCCAGAGAGCAGAAGGCTGTGTCAGCTGTCACTATAGCAACAGGACAATGACATTCTAATTTACAATTGGGGAAAAAAGACGTATAGACCAATTTTAAGTAAAAACAAGATGATTTTAAAAGTTTTTTTTTTTTTAAGATGTTTTTTGAACCCTTCCCTGACTCTCTCATCCTCTAAAGAAAAGAGAATCTTAGGGGGAAATGCATTTGAATGAACAGGTAATTTGCAAATCACAATTTGCCCTTTGGGCTTGCTTTTCTCCAGTCAATTCTTGCTGAGGGCTGCTTGGTGCTGAGGAGACACTACAGGGCAAGATGGAGAGGTTCACTGATTTTATTGATGGGTTGTGGCAGTGCCCTGGGAGCCTGGGACAGGGAAAGAGACAGGCTTGTTCACAGTGTAACCAGCATCCTGAGATCCTGGAACAGTCATGAGTGGCTGTTATTGAATTCCAAATCCAGGGTGAATTTAGTCTCTTGCAGCTCTAACAGCAGTATCTGTGAGTCCATGCATGACTTGCACAGTGTTTTCAGGGGTGGGGAGGGGGCTCCCAATGTTTGGGCCCCCCAGAATTAAGGTTTCAGCCTCTACAAGGGAGGTAAGAAGTCACTGTGGAAGTGTGTGGTGGGACAGAAGTGCCCCTCTCTTGGTATAGAAAGCTAAGGAGTCTAAACCCTACTACGACATTCCAAGGTACATACCTGATAACCTGAAGATTTCTCACTAGCTTCTACCACTTTTCACAAGAGCCAGGGACACAGGCCTTTGGAGGAATTTAGGATCCAAACTAGAAGAAAAGTATACCATGAAAATCCTCTTCTTGGAGGGTAAATATAAAGGAGTTGGGACTGTTAAGGATGTAAAATACATCACTTTGGGGGAAGTCTCTTAAAAAGCTCTCATCGGAAAGAGCTATAATTATGGGGCATGTGTTCTGTGTGCATATGTGTGTTTGTGCATGTGCCTGAGAGCAACAGATATAACCAGTGAGTGGGCAGAAAACTGGAGAGTTTGGTGGGAGCTAAAGACAAGGAGGAGTCTGTTGATATCCAGAGAGGCTCACAGGCAGAGTGAGAATGTGGGAGCTCTTGATGCCGTCTGTAGGCTGCTTCTCGGGGCTGTTCCAGCTGGGGTTCCAGCAACAGTTAGTGCTTAGCTTAGATGACTTTTCAAAGCCCTCCAAACCTGAGACTTTCTGCCTACTGCCCCCTGCAGATATGTTGGCAGCCACTGACGGGATGGCTGAAGAGAACACAAAGTCAGGACCATGGATGGGAGCTCCGCTCAGTGCTCCCAGAGTCAGTTTTTATATATTCTGGTTGTCGGTGTCAGCACAGTCTCCTCTCCACCCCAGCTCCAGTCTTCTGTCTGTTGTTTCTTCTGCTGCTGTGCATACATTTGCATATATCTCACTGTTCTTGCAGGGTTCTTGTCGAGGGAAGAGCTTGGTTCCCTTCCACTTGCAGAGCCCCCGATTTGTTTATCTGCTGCCTTGTCTAGAACACAAAAAGCCATTGCATTAAATCTCTTAGGACATGACTTTCTGAGCTGTGTTTTGTGGGCTGAGGTGTAGGGCCTGGCACTTGAAGCTACTGGGAAGGGGGAGGTGATTCTGGTGGGCATGAAAGGGAGGATCTGGGGACTTAAGGATGGGGAGGGCCTTGGAGCCATAAAGACAATCAAGATCTGGGAAGTAAGTAAGGCTTTAAGAAAAAGGAATGCCAAACAAAAGTTAAAATTCTAGACCAGCAGATAGAAGCAATAGGGAGTAGTCTTCAAGACAAAAATTCAGGATGAAATAGGGAATCAGATACCAGTATCAGGGCTTCAAAGAGGATCTGTGTCTCAGATATATAGAATGATCCCTGTCCTTACATGATTAAAAAGCTGGACGCTTGATACCAAAGTCCATGGCTTACATAGGAACCACTCCTCCCCTGCTTGTGCTACAGGATAAGTATCAAACATGCCAGAGACATCCTCCATGCTATGAAGTGCGTGATGGCTTCCTCCTTGGCTCCTGTACAGACAGTCTCCCCTGCTGTATTGACCCATAGCTGTGCAATGATATTCCCACATGGCAAGTTAGATGGCATCATGTCTGACATGGGTGGGGCTCCAGCAACATGATTGCAGGCTGCTGAGGGTGAAATAATGTTCTCCTGGGACCTGTACAGACAGGTTTTATGGCAGGGAATCAACGTTTCAGGTGGAATTACAATGGCTAGTTCATCAACTTTGAAACTAGGAGATTATTCTGCAATAGCCTGGTGGACCCAATGTAATCACCAGTGTATTCCAAAGTGAAAGAGGGAGGCAAGGGTCAGTCAGAGTGCTTCAGTGGGAAGGCTCCACCATTATTCAGGTGCCGGTGGAGCTGGAGAAAGCAAGGGTTCTCTTCTAGAATTTCCTGACAATATAGATTTTTGCTATTGAGGTCCATTTCATGGTCCTGACTGACAGAATGGTAAAATTGCAGATCTGTGTTATTGAAACCACAAAATATGTGATAGTTTGTCACAGGTACAATGGAGAACCGGTAATTGGACTGACAAGTAGCTGAACTGTTGACCTTATGTGTAATTCACATTGTTATTTCCTTGGGACCCACAGATACAACCTAGGGGCAGCCATGACCGTGGGCAGGAAATGTTGGAGAAGCTGGAGGTGTATGTTCTTCTGGATCTTCCTCCTCAGGTTCAGTTACTCCCCCCGCCCCTGTGTATAACCATTGACCACTGCTTTTCTGATAGGATACATGCTAATCTCCCATTAAGTCCTCCAAATTCGCTGCCTTTTTCTTTGTTACCATGCCTTCCTAAATGTTATGGACAGCTTCTGAATCTCCACTCCTGAATGTGCCTTCCCTGTAGCAAGTCCACATCTGAGATGCCCTTCACACTTCCTGTTGTGTATTTAATCACCTCCCATCCTGCTAAATCTTGTAGAGGGAATCCACTAGTCTTTAGGATCCCTCATGGCTTCTAGAAATCTCAGCGACTACATTGTGGGCTTTGCATAAGCCATAGCTTAGTCCCAGGGTTTATTAGTGGAGGGCTTGGCACCATAAACGGCTCTGTCCATTCCACAGATGTAGCTGAGTTTTACTTCTTCTGTTCTGAACTTTTCTCTAGGACATACAATTCTGCACATGAGCTGTTCTATTGTTTGTCGTCCAAGGCAAATCCACTGGGTTACTTTACTTTGCCAGTTGGTCTATAAATTCACATCATCAAGGAGCCATATCTCCACAGTTATTCTCTATTCTGGTACATTCCCAGACACCAACTTGGCTGCCATGATTTTCATGATAGAAAAATAGAACTTGGTGTTTAGCTCGTACAAGAAGACAAGTCTGAATGTAAAAGTGCAGGCTGGTGTGCAGAGTCACAAAAACCTGGCAGAGAAGATGAATCAAAATAGCTAATTATGGTGTGAAGATGCAGCTCATTGGTAGCAGGTATGTGTGTATATATATATATATACACACATATATGCACATATAACATATATATAATATACATGTACATATGTGTGTACATATGAATGTATACACACACACACACACACACACACACCAATTTAAGAAAAAAGTCCATGAATTTTAGAGTGCTCAACAGGGTTACTTGGGAAGGGTTAGAAAGAGGAAAGAAATAGTGGTGAATTGTGTAATTATATTATAAATTCAATAATTAAAATTATCATTAAAATACTTTTGGAAAAAAGAGTTGTAGCTGAAGTTTTCCTGTGTCCACCCTGCTCCTGCAGCAGCTCAGACCCAAGTAAACACACAGAGACTTATATTACTTATAAACTGTATGGCTATGGCAGTCTTCTTGTTATATAGTTCTTATATCTTAAATTAACCCATTTCTACTAATCTGTAAGTTGCCATGTGGCTTTTGGCTTACCAGTACTTTTACATCTTGCTTTCTCTGTGTCTGCCTAGTGACTCCTGACCCAGCCTTCCTCTTCCCAGAATTCTCTCTGCTTATCCCACCTATACTATACTTCCTGCTTGGCTACTGGCCAATTGGCATTTTATTTATCAACCAATCAGAGCAACACATTCACAGCATATAGAGTGATATCCACAGCGTGGATTAATCCCAGTAATCAGGGAGGCAGAGGCAGGCAGATATCTGAGTTTGAGGCTAGCCTGGTATTCCAGGACCCCCATGGCTACACAGAGAAACCCTGTCTTGAAAAACCAAAATGGCAACAAACAAAAATAGAGCAAACAAAACATTTGAAAGAAAAAATCTGTAACCTAGAAAGGCATCTTTACAGGCATCTTTCATGTTCTGCCATAAATTGAAGTAGGAAGTTTAGCTTTTGGATACATCTGAATGGTTGGGTGAAATAATGTCTTGTATTAGAGGGTTTATAAGTGCTTATGGCAAACACATTGCTTCTGTGAAACCTACTCACCTCCTAGCCTAGACATGAAGTTGATTGTGAATAGGTATAATATAGGTATCCTGTAAGGCCAGGCTACAGAATGGAAGAGGACATGCAACTCTGCAAGAATGAGAAGCAAGCCTTTAGTGTGCTACTTTGGAGTTGAGCGTCGATTTTACCAGAGAGCTTAATCTATCCTGCTGATGCATTGTCCCTTCAGAGTCCTGTTTCACCTGGAAGCTTTTTATGAATGCATCTATCACAGAAAAAGTAGATCTTGAGCCCAGGGTTTTCTATAATTCCCAAACATCATTAGCCTGGCAGTAATGACACTAAAGCTTGCAATAACCATTCTTTCATTTTTGAAGTTGCTGTAGTGCCTGTTTTAACATACTGGAAAACACCAGCAGTGCATTCCTGAGACATGCCTAGCAGGGAGCATGACGCTATTGCCCCAGGTCTGCTGCAGTGCTTCTACAGTTTTTGGCACATTGAATAAATATCTGTTAGAGATACAAAAATTCGGAGAAAGCATTATAATAACAATAGGCCTTTCAATATTGATGTCTTCATTTTCAGCTGTGTAGTGTTGGTGAAAGTTCAAAGATAGTGGTAGGCTTACTTGCTCACTTTCTTGAGTTTACAAATGGCCTTCCCTTAAAAATAGATGGTAGAGAGTGCAATCCAAGACACAAACACAGCCTCCGAAGGCAGACCCGGGTTTAATTTCTGTGTTACCTATGCTGCTTTCGTAAGTTTTGTTTGCACGCCAGCCCTCAAATGAATTGTAGACCGAGGACAATAAGGCAGATGATACATTCAGAAAAGCCTGGTGTGAAAAGCCTGGTGTGGTATCTATCTCCTGTTACATTTAGAGTGAATAGTTTGTCCTGTATAAATACACATAGTGTATATCAGCATGCAAGTCGACCCTTATCAGTGGTGAATAAAGATTCACTGAAATGCATCAGCTTCCAGAGAACCTTGTAGTCATTCCCACGCATGGACAGAACTATAAGCAATCTGAGTCACCCCCATGAAAAAGATCCAGACTGAGGCTGGGCAAGGCAACACTCTAGCCTTCTGGGTCAGCTCTCACACTCTTAGCACTGTCCTATTTTTACTTTCTTTTGAGGATAAAGTCTTTGACTATGATTTTTCATGGTGACTCTGCCATTTATAATTGCCTCAAGGGTTGTACTGAGGTGCTATTTAATGTTCTTAAGGCAAGCAGGTGGAAATGACCTTGTAGAGAAAATACAAGCAATAGTTCTGGTTCTTTTGAGCTTTAGTTAGAGCACAGCTGGCCATGGATTCACTGCGTGCATTAAGTAATGTGTCATAAACAAATGCACAACAAGATTATGTGTTGTATCAAAATGTGACCACAAGCTCATAGGAGCCTTGTCATGAGCTTCCTCTATAGAAGTGGCTCATCATTCATTGTTCAATGTCTGGTTACAATTGAAAACCTACCATGAATAATGAGGAGTGACTATGTATATACCCAGCAAAAATTACCCTATATTCATTTCCAAATATTAAGCTTCAAAAAGTCTGCTCATTACTCTGCAATGAAATAAAAACTAACATTTGAAAACATTCTAAATACGGTTAAACTATGTGAAGCTGAGTAGATGGACTCTAGCTTAATAATAATAAAATCAGTAACCAAAGCTGGTAATTGTAAAGCTATTATATCAGAAGCATCAGACTCTTTGTTTCATTTAATCTTTTGTGTTTTGTCAAGCATAGAGCATAGTAATGTATTATTATTAGGACCATCTAACTGAAGAGGAGGAGGAAGAAGAGGAGGAGGAAGAGCAGGAGGAGCAGGAGGAGGAGGAAGAGGAGGAAGAGGAGGAAGGGGAGGAAGGGGAGGAAGGGGAGGAAGGGGAGGAAGGGGAGGAAGGGGAGGAAGGGGAGGAAGGGGAGGAAGGGGAGGAAGGGGAGGAAGGGGAGGAAGGGGAGGAAGGGGAGGAAGGGGAGGAAGGGGAGGAAGAGGAGGAAGAGGAGGAAGAGGAGGAAGAGGAGGAAGAGGAGGAAGCAGCAGCGCCCTGCAAGTGAGAAACTTGCATTGCATACAGTCAGAATTGAAAAACAAAAGGTAAGAGGGTTGTAGGTACCAGGACTTTGCTCTGCTCTCTGATGGTATGTAATGCTTCATGAAATGACGTGCTGGTTTTGACTCACTTCCTGAGGACAGCAGTTCAAACTCTAGGGCTCTCTCTAGGTAGATCAAAAGCAGTACAGCCACAAGGACAGATATTTATATGCCTGAAATGGATCAGTTTTCGTTTGTAGGGTCAATGAGCAGTACGGGAATGGGAACAAATCAGCTATGGCCTCGGCCACTCAGCTTCAGTGTGTGTATTGACTGTGCATTCCTTTTCATCTTTGTTCCCTGGGAGAAAGGCAACAGAGCTTCACAGATCTTCCATGAATTTCCATGCGAAACACAGACTTGCTTATTTGAGTTCTCTGTGGAATGAATAAAGATCAGGGTATTCTAGGTCTGTTTGAAAGTTACATAAATTCAAATGTTGAATAATGTATGCCCTCCAGGTTCTATCCACACCTCCTATTTGCATATAAGATTTTATATACCATTGCATTTCTAGCCTCTGATTCAGGTTACTTGGATTGCTTGGCATAATCTGTCTCAATACTTGTTTTCATACCTACGCACAAATATAAGAAATAGCTGTGTAGAATTGCAAATCATCTCATTTTCCTTTTCTGGGACCTGAAACTTAGAGGGTAGAATTGTCCATCCAGGAGGTGCAGGTGGTTGTCAGCAGAAATACTCTTTTCTTGTAGTTATCCCTTTAGGACATCATTTGGTGATCATACCACTCAGTTTCTGGACCACTTTCTGGTCACTAGGGCTTAATTGTGTCAGCCCTGTGCATGAGATGAGTTGAGGACTTTTGCACATGACTTGTCCTCTGGATCACAGTAGGTTTGGAACAATAATTAGATCAAGTTGGCTGGATTCTTGCATTTTGACTGAAGATACATGATCAATGTTTGGCCCAAGTTAAGGGTTTTAACACTGTAACTACTGTCCTCCCTCCCTCCCTGCAAGGCCAAACTCTGGAATTTGATCATCTTCTATACACTTAATTCCTTTTTTGGAAGTTGCTCACTTTGCCACTGGTTCAGAGCGAAAATGGGACACGAAGAAGCAAACACAATCAAGTTCTGTGAGAATGAGAAGGGAAGGCTGTCCATCTCAGCACTGAAACTGATAGTCAATTTTGTGTTTGTGTTCGAGAGAAGTTTGCTCTGGAAGATTGCTCTAGTGATGTCAGCAAGAGGTGACGCTAGGAGCATGTGACCTTAGGCCCATTGTCACATAAACAGGTGATTGGACTTCCAGCCCTGATGTTGCTACTGTAAAATATAGTTATTGACAGAGAGGAGATTGAAGCTTTGCCTGCCTTCAGACTCATCTATCATGTTCCCTGAAGGCTCAGGAGTTTAATTGCCTGTCATTTATGACTCACTGAACAGTGAGGATCATCTTGTTGTGAATGAGAGGTACCATATGAATGTTGACTACCATACAACTACTATCTTAAGTGATAACTCACAAATCCTTTTAACTGCCATGAACTCAACATTTCTCTTTTGGGTGATTATTGGTGAAATTATTAAGGCCACTCCACGTAGTTAAAAGGGAGGTTTATTTTGTGGGGTAGCTTACAAATGAAGGGGTAGGTTGCAGGGTCTGGCAAAGGTATGGCGCAGTCCGGCGGTGTTCTCTGGAGAACTCTGCTCGGTCTACCTCCAGCGTCCAGGGTCCCAGAACCAAGAGAGACCTCTCCTCTGGATCCTGGGTCTTCAGCTTCCTCCCTCAGCCCCGCCTTGTGGGCGTGACCATTACTGAAGCCTCAATGGGGATTTGAACTTCCAGGCCAATGCTGGGATGGCTACCCACTACAGGTGATCAAGAGAGCTTCGAGACAATAGAGGACTTAAGCAGCCTTTTGGCTGTGGCTGGTCCTCTATTGCAGAAAGAGTTCCCTAACCATGTCTACAGTGATGCACAGCAGAACAGTAAGGATGATCGAGTTACTGTCAGCAGGAAATGTGGTTGCTCTTAGGATGCCCACACAGAATGAGTGCATTGCTATTTAGGTGAAACTGGAAGTAACTGTGATGTGCCTAGCAATGGTAGGAGCCCAGACCGTGTCTAGTCTGTGAAACGGAGAAGGCACTCACAAAGTAGGCATGATACCTGGAATAATGAGCAGCGAACACCCAGAACATCCTTACCCCTTGAAACACTCACAGATCTTGAGTGCCACAGCCTCAAAACATGGTGTTTCCCCTTGGTTTTATAAGCATACTCAACAGGAGCTGTGCTAGAATGAAGTAAGCATGGTCTTGCTTGATATTTAGAAAAGAGATTCAAATTTTCTCTGACCTTGAAGATGGGTGAAAAGGCCAGCTCCAACCAGTGCCTGGGGTTCCTCCTCTCTCTTCAGGGCCATAGAAACAGCCTATGAATATGCCTCTAAGCTTGGGCTGCTTTGTAATTAAGCACTGGCCACCAGGTGAGTGAGGTTGGGTACTTCACCTCAACAGACTGCCCACTCAGCCCCAGGACTTTTTTAGAAGTGGGTCTCTCTCACCTGTCTTCCCCAGCAGGCTTTGCACTGAGGATGTAAGAGACTCCCATTGAGGGCGTCAGCTTCCCCATTCCGAGCTCTGGAAGATGAGACCAAGGCTTCCCCATGGGCATTTCTGAAGAGCCTCTCATACCTGCTCTGAAGTGTTCTTAGGCTGCTCAGAACTCTATTAATAGATACTGAGGACCCTGCCTCTCCTCTCTTGTCCCTATAAAGCCCATTGGTTTCCTTACAGCGACAGTGGGCATACCCCACTTTCACACTCAGATCCCTTCCCTTCTCATACTACTCATCATAAATACAATGGTTCACTGGGCCCTAGGGTAGGAAAGCCTGGTTTTAGCTTTGTGTTTAGAATACAGTAGAAAACATGTTCATTTTTATCAAGTGAGTCAACAGCAAGTTGGCTCAAGAAAACTGAAGTATACAACTTCTTTATTTATTTTTTTCCTTTTTAACTCCGCTTTAAAGAAACTGCTTCTCTGGTGGATTTCCTGCTAAGTGATTTCCACTTGTCCATGGAGTGCCTGGGAGTTCACAGCTTTAAATTTACCCAAGATTTTCAAGAGCATTTTGTTGTATTGTGAGTCACAAAGGGGAGATTTAGTGTACCCTAGTAAGTCTTTCAGCCCCTCTGCAGGCCACGATTCTTGTTGTTAGGTAGGGGTGGCTACAGACAGGATCCAGGAATTTTGAGCAAAGGCCTCACGAGTGGGAAATTAGGGTGGGCACTGAGGCTGGCAGTCCCCAGTCATCTGTAGGGTTGATTGCCACCAGGTTGCTACCTATTTGAGATACTTGCCTGAGAAGTGGGCACAAGCTGAAGCCCATTTATCTTCCCACGATTCAACCTTGATTAATATGAACTGCTAATCATTAGCCTCATCATTTTGCTTTCAGCCAGTACAGTAGCTGAGATCTGAATGCCTGGGCTTCCCACTTTCGGTTAGTAAATCTAATACTTACGGAGTATTGGGGCGGGGGGGGGGGAGCTAACTCTGGGTGTAAAAGCGTTTTACTATATACTTTTTTTTTTTTTTTTAAACATAAAGGGGGAAGTTAATTCACACATTTCATGAATCCTGATGTGCAGTATTTAAGAATCTTGCTTTTCAAAGTGTTTATACTACATCCAGAGATGGAACAAGTTCACACAAATCCCATCTTATCCACTTGTTTCCAGAGAGATTCTGTTCCATTTGAGTCCCACAGCCTGTTCACTTTGACAGCCTTCCCCTGTTCCGCTGGAAACGATGGTGCTGAAGTCTCACCCCACCTTCAGTTACCAACCACAGTCAACACGCCTTAGCATCCGGGGTCATTAAGTACCTCTCTTCTGAAGGCCTGCTCTTCCTGGCCCACTCTGCTTCCTTCTTTCTAGCTGCTTTGGGAAACAGATGGCCAACAGGCCAAATTTCCTCATCTCCAGTGTTTCTTGAGCATTATTAAGTCATACTTCAGCCTCTCTTCTTCCGGTTTAAGTAGCTTTAAATCTTCAGCCCGTGAAGCTTGCCTTTGTAAACCATCTCTCTGGCTCTAACATACCCTCCCTATTATTCTATCAGGCATCTTGTTCTGCTTTGGAAGAGCCTTGGGTCTCTAGATTGACAACAGAACTATGGCCAGCTACGTGGACACTCATCTTCACACTGGCCTCACCTTTGCCAGTTCAGCCCCTTTCAGGATAGATAGCAATGTGACAATATGAACAGTGAGGAGGTTTGAGTTCCAGCATGGCTACAGACACATCTTCATACAGTTGCAGAAGCCAACAAGGAACGAAAACCCATATAAAATCACCTTACTTAGAGCTATGCATTTGAATTGAGTGTGATTTTAATTTCAAAGTTTACATTGTTTTATTATTAGTTGACTAAATGATTTTCTTCTTGGACAACATATATACAATTAGTGAAAATAGTTCTGGGAAACTGGGTCAAAATATGTCCATTCTGGCATGGAAGTTCATGAGGTGTGCTACCTGCCTGGTGCAGAACATGGTGCCGGCTGGGATGCAAATGAGCTAATGGGACCTGCTAGGGAAGGTTGCTGTGAAAGTGAACCCATGCCATAGACTGTCCCCTATGGTGACTGTTGGCACCTGAGAGGCACCTGCAAAGCTCTAAAGCCTGCTGTTAGCTACTGTCACTCAAGGGCCTTTTAAGCCAGTTAGTGAGGCTAGAGAACAATGATAGCTGGACCTCCCTCAGCTGATTCAAATGCCCAGCCAAGATTGAGAGCCACTGAGTCCTTAATTCCAATTTCCCAAGTTTATTTTGTGTCTCAAACTTTTATAGAATACAGACTTCCATCCGTTGTTTGGGGAACAAGCAACCTGAGATTAACCCACTGACAGAAGATGTGTATTCTTGGTGGGGGCACACCCTGGGGAGCAGATTTGAACTAGCTGTTCTCTCCCTGGCTGTCCTTGGCACACACAGCCTCATCAAAAGAAATTATTCTTGTTCTCCATGTACGCGGCCTCCGTCGTTACTATGATATAGCAGTAGCGATGTGCGCTGATGAAGCTGTCGTGAAATTAATGACAATGGGTGAATGCACTTGATAATGTATGCTTTGTGTCGGTCCTCTGGGGAATGAACTAACTGAATGAATTTTTCCAACATGTATCTGGAGAGACTTGCCGAGCCTAAAATCTCCTTCCTTATTAGCACTCATCCTCTGTTCACCAACCTTGCTGCTCAATTTGAACAGCAGCGACAGAAACCCGGGCCTTCACATTCTTAGAGACCAGAAGATCTCAGCATCTAACACTCTGGCTGCTCTAGGTGTAAATGTTGGGAGAGGCCTGCCTTGTCTTGGAGTGTAGCAGCTCATCTGCAGCCACGTGTGATCACATGACGTTCCAGAGTTGCTTTGAAGCTTTACAGAGCTGAGTTAGAAGAGCGTCAACTCTCAAGTTTATTTCTATCTAAGTAGCAGTGAAGAATGCTTCACCCTCTGATTATCTGTGAATAGATGCAAACACTATGCACATGTAGCTAGTATTGTACTTTTAATACAACGTAGAGTCAACTTTCATAACTTGAAAACCATAAAATATTGAGGTCAATGCTAGCTTCAGAGTATGTGCATGAGGAACCTCAATACTGTAGTTAAGCAGAGAAGGCAGGAACCCCCTTCTGTGGAGGGAGGTGGTGTGGGTGGAGAAAAGCAGGTGTGGCTGTGGGGGTTCTGCTCAAAGAACAAGTCCAGGCTCCCTTCCCATCGGGACTTCCAAATGTTCTGCTTTTCCCAGCCCCGGGCTGCAAGGCTGCTTCTCTCTTTCTCCAGATTGAGTTGTGGTGCTACATCTTGGCCACGCTTCTAGACCTGATCACTATTCTCATCTCTGATTCCTCTATAAATATTCATGGGCTGTAAAAAATGGTCCAGGAAGCGGCTTCTCCAGTTGAACGGCTGAAGCTGTAGGCTACGTAAATTATTCCCTACTCCTGGGTGTAGGGTAAGGGTTGGGTGGCGTAGGGGTACTGACAGAAGAAGAACCCCAGCTGGTGCCTGTGCCAGGTGTCAGCTGATCGGGCCTCCTGCTGCTCTGACCTCAGCTTCTGTGATCGAGGTAACGCATCTGGCTTTGGGAGGTGGTGAAGCAATCAGTTCCTGGCAGCAAGATCATTGCTCTTGTCTTGAATGTTGCCTCTTCCCCATGCTAAGGAAGGGGTCTAAAGCTACGAGCTGTCATCCTGTCTACAGGTATCTGATTAACAGGTGGTTAGTTGATTCTGGCCCAAGCAATAAGCAATAGTTCAACCTTGAATATGATTGTACTTTTTTTTTAATGATTCCAAAAATATTCAAGAAGAATTCCAGACTTAGACAACTCATGAATTTTAAATTGTGTGCCATTCTGAATAGAGTCACGAAAGCTCTTGTCCCGCTCTGTCTTGCTCAGGTTGTCAATCACCCTTGGGTGCAGGGTATCAAAGCTGCCTAGGCTCCGCCCATGTCTGCTACTGAGTAGCCACCATGGACATTATATAGACTACCATGGAATCACAGTGCTGATATTCAAATGACCCTAAGTTTAGTCAAGAATGGCCCCAAAGTGCAAGAGTAATGGTGTTGGACATTCAGAAGTGTCTACTTACATCATAAAGTGCTTTCTTTAAAGAGGATGGTAAACAATATATGTATATATATACATATATATATATATATTCTAAATGTGATAAGATCTATAGCAGTAGTGAGACATTGAACATGGAGAGAACTGGGGTCTCAGAACCATATCCCATACCACTGCTATAGAGGCACCATGTTAGAATTCTTCTTTATTTTTTTTTGCAGTTTTTTTTCACTATTTAAAAAACTTTTAATTCATACTTATACCCATGATCATAGTTAGTATTTAAATATCTCTTTCTTTTTTATTATTTTTAATTTTATAATTTAATTTAATTTTACATATCAGCCACAGAATCCCTCCCTCCTCCTACCCCCACCCACCCTGCCCTCCTCCCAATCCACCCCCCATTCCCATCTCCTCCAGGGCAAGGACTTCCCTGGGAATTCAGCTCAGCCTGGTAGATTCTGTCGAGGAAGGTCCAGTCCCCTTCTCCCTTCACCCAGGCTTAGCAAAGTGTCCCAGCATAGGCCCCAGGCTCCAAAAAGCCAGCTCATGCACTAAGGACAGGTCCCAGTCCCACTGCCTGGGTGCGTCCCAAACAGATCAAGCTAATCAACTGTCTCACTTATCCAGAGGGCCTGATCCAGTTGGGGGCTCCTCAGCTAATTGTTCATAGTTCATGTGTTTCCACTAGTTTGGCTATTTATCCCGGTGCTTTTTCCAATCATGGTTTCAACAACTCTCACTTGTACAATCCCTCCTCTTTCTCGCCAATTGTACTCCCAGAGCTCTACCTGGGGCTTGGCTGTGGATCTCTGCATCTGCTTCCCTCAGTCATTGGATGAGATTTCTACCACGACAATTAGGGTGTTTGGCCATCCAATCACCAAAGCAGGTCAGTTCGGCTTTCTCTTGACCATTGACAGTAGTCTTTTGTGGAGTTATCTTTGTGAATTTCTGGAGGCCTCTCTAGCACTTTGCTTCTTCCTATTCCCACGGGGTCTTCATTTATCATGATCTCTCTTTTCTTGTTCTCCCTCTCTGTTCTTGATTCAGCTGGGGTCTCCTGCTCCCCTAAGCTCTCTTTCCCCCAACCCTTGCCCTACATTACCCCCCTACCCCCATCACGTCCAGTTTGCTCATGTAGATTTCATCTATTTCTCTGTTGATGGACAATCCCTGTGTCTTTCTTAGGGTCCTCTTTATTAGGTAGTCTCCCTGGAGTTGTGAGTTGCAGTCCAGTCATCCTTTGCTTCATATCTAGTATGCACCTATGAGTGAGTGAGGACATACTATGTTTGTCCTTCTGAGTCTGGGTTACCTCACTCAGGATGATTTTTTTCTAGTTCCATCCATTTGCCTGAAACCTCATGATGTCATTGTTTTTCTCTGCTGAGTAGTACTCCATTGTGTATACGTACCACATTTTATTTATCCATTCTTCAGTTGAAGGGCATCTAGGTTGTTTCCAGGTTCTGGCTATTACAAACAATGCTGCTATGAACATAGTTGAGCATGTGCCTTTGTTGTATGATTGAGCATTCCGTGGGAATATGCCCAAGAGTGGCATAGCTGGGTCTTGGGCGAGATTGATTCCCATTTTTCTAAGAAAGCACCATAATGATTTCCAAAGTGGCTGTAAAAGCTTGCATTCCCACCAACAGTGGAGGAGAGTTCCTCTTGCTCCACATCCTCTCCAGCATAAGCTGTCTTCAGTGTTTTTGATCTTAGCCATTCTGACAGATGTAAGGTGGTATCTCAGAGTTGTTTTGACTTGCATTTCCCTGATGATTAGGGAGGTTGAGCAATTCCTTAAATGTCTTTCAGCTACTTGAGCTTCCTCTGTTGAGAATTTTTTGTTTAGCTCTATAGCCCATTTCTTAATTGGACTGTTGGGCATTTTGATGTCTAATTTCTTGAGTTCTTTATATATTCTGGATATCAGCCCTCTGTCAGATGTGGGGTTGGTGAAGATCTTTTCCCATTCTGTAGGCTGTCGCTTTGTCTTGTTGACTGTGGCCTTTGCTCTACAAAAGCTTCTCAGTTTCAGCAGGTCCCATTGATTGATTGTTTCTCTCAGTGTCTGTGCTACTGGTGTTATATTTAGGAAGTGATCTCCTGTGCCAATGCATTCAAGACTACTTCCTACTTTCTCTTCTATCAGGTTCAGAGTAACTGGATTTATGTTGAGGTCTTTGAACCATTTGGACTTAACTTTTGTGCATGGTGACAGATATGGATCTATTTGCAGCCTTCTACACATTGACATCCAGTTATACCAGCACCATTTGTTGAAGATGCTTTCTTTTTTCCATTGTACAGCTTTGGCTTCTTTGTCAAAAATTATATGTTCATAGGTGTGCAGATTAATATCAGTGTCTTTAATTCTATTCCATTGGTCCACATGTTGGTTTTTATGCCAGTACCAAGCTGTTTTTATTACTGTAGCTCTATAGTAGAGCTTGAGGTCAGGGATTGTGATGCCTCCAGAGGTTGTTTAATAGGTTTCTTTTGGTTATCCTGGGTTTTTTGTTTTTCCATAGGAAGTTGAGTATTGTTCTTTCCAGGTCTGTGAAGAATTATGTTGGGATTTTGATGGTTTTTCAAGGCAGGGTTTCTCTGTGTAGCTTTGGTGCATATCCTGGATCTCACCCTGTAGACCAGGCTGGCCTCGAACTCACAGAGATTCACCTGACTCTGCCTTCCAAGCGCTGGGATTAAAGGCATGTGCCACCACCGCCCAAGAATTCTTAATGTATCTGAAATTGTGCTGCAGTAGGCATCTTTATACTTTTTCTTCTATGCCTTCCATTCAAAAGAAATACCTTTCAGATACATTTACCAAATAGTTAGATCTGCCGGGTGGTGGTTGTGCATGCCTTTAATCCTAGCTCTCCAGAGGCAGAGGCAGGCGGATCTCTTTGAGTTCGAGGCCAGCCTGGGCTACCAAGTGAATTCCAGGAAAGGCACAAAGCTACACAGAGAAACCCTGTCTCAAAAAACCAAAAAAAAAAAAAAAAAAAAGATCTAAACAATTTAATAAGTCTATTTTAATAACTTGAAAATTCAAAAATGTAATACAAATGAAATGAGAGAAAATCTTTTTACTTTATTTGTAAATAATCTTTCTGACCAATAAAGGTCTTTGTCTCCTGGACACTGTATATAGCATCACAAAGTTTGGTAACAAACATGGATACCTCCTCACTGGTCAGTTAGATTAGTTCTGGATTATATCCACAAGTCCAGCTTCCCAGAAACAGGGAATGACTGAAAGGGACATAGTATCTAACGGGGAAATGTAGGTTACCTGGAGCAAGTGATTCCTGTGGGATCCAAAAGACTTTACTGTCTTCAGATTTTAAAACCACTTACAGATTTTTGTATGAGTTCCATGCATTAGCTCAGACCAGCTCCACCAAGGGACTGGGAACTGTGAGCACAACCAAAGCTTTTGCCACTCCTAGGGATTGGAGCATCTTCCCTGGGCAGAGTCTGCAGACCAAGTGTCATGATGCCTTCTCTGAGAGAAACACATTTTCCCCGAGCAATCTGTAGAGAGCCATGTTCAGTGATTCAGTGGCAGCCATTATACCAAGTCAGGGGATGCCCTAAGCAAGCCATCATTCTTTCTCAGATGCAAATGAAGTTGCAGAGTCCGAATTGCTTTTGTTCCTTAACAAGAGCATGCCATGTTCAGGTCCAGTTCCTGGCACCTAAGACGGATCAGTGAGCAAGCAGATAATAACCCTTGTCCTGTGGAACTTACATCCTAAACTCTTGTTGGTACGAGAAGGTAATAAAAGGCTTTTCATCCCCTCTAAAGCTCTATGTGATAGCCTATTTTCCATACACGAAGATCCTGTAGGAAAGAGATGCACTTAAGATATTTAGAGCCCAATCAGGGACTGAAACTGGAGGGAATTATTCTGTAGTAATGAGAGCCAGTGATCTATGACTATTGTCTTAATGAAAACTGATAACATATGCAGGAGGATGGGCGAGGAGGCAAGCCATGTGAGCAGACCGATTATGCTAAGAATGTTGACACACAGCTGAACGAGAGTGACGGTGACATGAAACCATCATCCTCTTGGTTTCTTCTTGGGAAATACACAACGGTATACAGGCTTGAACTAACAAATTCTATAGTGTTTAATTTATAGTGTGACATGTTATTTTTTTTTCTGTCATGGCACAGGGAACAGAATTCATTTCAGGGTCTCTCCTATGAGAAGAGGAGGTACTTTATCTAAATAATTAGAACTCCTTTTGGACTTTTAAAATACTGTGAAAACTGCTTTTCTCCTCTGAGTCTTCTGGGAAAGGAGAAGATACATGTACTATTACATTATATTCTGGCCACACTACCTTTCTTTTACCTTATTTCTAGGAAAATCAACAACAAATTAATAAATAAGTCATCGCAAATGAAATCTTCAGAGATTTAAGACCTGGTTGTGCTGCAAGGCTCCAGAATCATGTTTTCCAGGCTATACCAAAGCATGGTAGTATGAAATGTAGCCTACAAATAATTTATAAAACAAAATGCTTGCTTCTGCACTGATGAGTATATATACATGAATATTAAAAAATTCATAATCCACAGTAGAAACAAGCATTGCTAAGATATTTTGATTTGTACCCTTACAGTATTTATACATAGGTGGATGTTGTTTGTGTATGTGGACAATCATTTCCTGAATGATTTGGTTTTATACCCTATGCAGAATATAAACCAGATCCTTTAGTTGATGTTCTATCCTGGGAATTTCTCTAGGTCACATCATAATACATTCTTAAAACATGGTCATATTGGTTTTTTTCCTACTGCAATATATTTCAAAATATGGATGCCCACATCACCTATAATGAATATGCCTTCTTGGCTAGCTCTGTAAGGTGGTTTTGTTGAAATTCTCAAAGCTTTCAGATTTAGCTTTCAGAAGATATTTATTAAAACATAAAACATACCCCAAGTAAATGTGAGCAAAAAGTCCATGGTGCTCTTTTTTCCTCCCTCTTTCCTTCCCTCTCTCCTCTCCTCCCTCCCTCCTTCCCTTCCTTCCTTCATCATCTGTGTATCAAGCACACCCCTAGGTGTACAAGGGATTTGAGTACAAAAGGATCCTCCCATGGGGCTTGGAGCTGAGTCAGGTACCTGCAGGAAGGATCAGGATAGCTTAGCAATGAAGCTGCAGATTTACACTGAGAGATGAGTCTCCAGTCAGCACTTAATGATGCAGTCAGATGTACTAGCTACAGTATTTGGGTGTGTGAGACAATTGCTGAAGAGTTACTGCAGTCATGAATTTGAATTAAGATAAGAAAGAAGAAAGATGATCCATCATCAGCATTGGAAATCAATTTCTTTTAAGGGAAAAATGTACAGTCTCAAATAATACCCACCAAGAACAGATGCTGACACCTGGGAAGTGCTTTTGAACTTGATGTGTTGGCTCATGTGACCTCTTGGCCCCCAGGTGCCACTAGAAACCAGATGGCACAATTGTGCTGGTCACAGAGCAGATCTGGTCTTTGCTGTTTCCTGTGCTACTTCTTACTAGAGTGTTCTACGCTAATGGTTCATCTACTGAACTCCAAAGTGCACCAATGGCTAATCAAGAATTTGGGGCAGTTAAATTAAGAAAGTAGAAAATTGTTTAACACACAAGTAGGAAGGATTAGCATCGTGAAGAAGAATGCCATGGTGAGACCACCACATATTTTAAATGAAGCAGGTCCCTGGCTGTGTCTCCATGGGATGAGATCCTTGTCAGATCGGGCTCTGCTTCATTACCTCAACATTTAGAATGCATTGAGAATAAATGAGACGGAGAAGAGGAGAATGGGGGGGGGGGCAGTGTAAATGATTGGGATTCAGAGAGAGACCGTGACAAAGAGAGAGAGAGAGAGAAACCGAGAAAGGATATGAAAGGAGATTAGAAAAAGGGGTGATGAAGGAAGGATATGAAAGGAGATTAGAAAAAGGGGTGATGAAGGAAGGATATGGAAGGAGATTAGAAAAAGGGGTGATGAAGGAAGGATATGGAAGGAGATTAGAAAAAGGGGTGATGAAGGAAGGGAGAGGAAGACTGGGGGAACAAGGAAGCTGAGCAGAGAGAAAATGAAGACAAATGAGGGAGGACTTGGCAGATGTGAGGAGGACCTGGGGGGGGGGCAGAGAGAAAGGGAGAGGAGGTGCAGTCATCAATGTGGTTGTTGTTGAAGATCCCCCCACCTTGATGGGAGCTGGGGTTAGAAGTAGTTAGCAACCCACTGCTGGCTCAGCCTCCATGTTTCGATGCCCCCTTGGTGTTCTGGTGGTAGATTGTGTTTGCTTCATTGAAACACCCATCCCAAACTTCTCACAGATTTTTTTTTTCCCTAATGTGACATTAAGCCACCTTTCTCCTCAGAAGAAAGAGGGGTAGATACAGCTGGTTTTCCTGTTTCGGCCCTGAAAGTTCATATCTGGGAAACCTCCAAGCATCAGCCATTTTATGATAATTGCTACCTTCTCAGTGACTTTTTGACTAAAATGCCTGACTTAAGAAGAGGAATTATTCAACTCACAGTTTCAGAGGGTCTGGTCTATGGTTGCTTGTCCCCCATGCCAGGATAGAAAGGACATCATGGTAAGTAGGGGAGGGGTGTACTTAAGACTGCTTCCTGGCAGACAAGAGGCAGGAGAGGAAATACAAGGGACCATGCTGACATGTAGCACCCAAAAGACCACCAATCTCCTCCAACTAGGCTCTCCTCCTCCTCTTCTTGACCTCCTCAAGATGCTGTCAGATAAACCTACCAAGAGATGAATCCCTTCACTACTTCAGAGCCCTAGGAATCTAATAGCCTCTGGAGATGTCATCACAGACAAAACTTTCCCTAATGTCTGAGTCAGTCCATAATCCAATCAAGTGTATCATCAATAAGTGAAGATCGCAGTACCATAACAGAAACCAGAGAAAGGGAGAGTGCAGACTCCAGGAGAGACACCACGTCCTGCTCGAAAGTAAAGTTTTTAGAATGGTGCGCACAATTTTCTGTCTCTGAAATACAAATAGGCCACTCCGCAAAAATGAATGGAAATTAGAGAATAGTGGCTTTCAACTTATCTAATTTAGTTTGAAAGAAAAAGGAAGCCTTGGGTGTGCATCCATACTTTGGCAAGCTGCTTAGTCATCAAGCCCTCCCCTCCACCAGCTTGTCACTCTCTCGCTTATCTTGACATGGACTATCATAACACCAAGTTCCTGAAGCCCTTCATGATGCAATTTAGAAGCAAAAGGAAAATTTTTGCTTCCATCTAAATGTACTTGCTTATCATGTTGACCATTTATTTACTCATTAATTAATGAGTTGCTTCAATCATTCAATGAAAGACATGGATTGCACTCTACTAGCTGCTTACCACTCATGCAGAGGTGGGTTGCAAGCAATGCCTTGCTGCAGAGTAAAGCATTATTTTGTCAGCAGTGCAGATACTGAAAACATTTTTTTGTCCTCGAATTAGCTTGTGATTTGTCAAAAAACAGACGGGGGTCAAAGGTGCACATTATTCTAGGTTATTTCTGTTGAGATGCTGTTCTGGCAAACTTTGTTTATGGTATGCAGAAGGGATATGAAATGTGAGTAGGGCTGTGACTCTTCAAAGTCAAGTTTTGAGGGATGCTGTGTCCCAGCTGTCGGAATTCTTAGAGAAACTGGGGTCTCTGTGGGTTACTTTTCACTGGCTACAAATCCAGTGGTCAAAACATTTAGGCTGCAAGTGTTTTGAAACTGAGAAAATTTTGAACATGGATTGCTCCAGTTGACTCTCAGGCTAATTTCTTGTAATAAATGAGTCACAGAGAAAACTTGAGTTTTCATAGTTTGTTGGTTTGTTTTTAAATCTTTGAATTGCAACACGGTATTATGGGTACAAACTAGATAAGATAATGAATACAAATATATTTGTGAAAGTTTATCATCTTATTTCCCTTCCACACGTCCACAAACACATTTATACGATTACCAAGATGAAAAGTGGTTTTAAGAAATGCTGAGTGAATGGCATGGTGAAGGAACACTTCTAAGTTTAGAGGAAGGAAAGTGAGCTCACTCTTAGGTTGTTAGGGCCTCATTGAGTAGATGAATTGAAGAGCATCCCCTAGGTCAGTGTAGCTATAGGAAGAATACAGCCAGGTGCCACATGCTGACTGGTCAGAGTCACTTGATGGCGGGTGATCACAACTTCCCACTATGAAAGTGTCTCCTTGGGAAAGTCATCAAAATTGCTATTTAACTTCAGCAACATCAATGTATAATATTAGCTACTACTTTCTGAGAGCTCTGTTTTCATAAAATGGAAACAGATATGACGATTTTTTTTCTCTGCTGCTGGTGCATATGTTATGAGGTTTGTCTTTTTCATTGCCATCTAAAACAGATTAATGGGAGTTTGGGGAGGAGCTGTTTTTTCAAGACAGGGCTTTTCTGTATAGCTCTGGCTGTCCTGGAACTCACTCTATAGACAAGGCTGGCCTCAAACTCAGAGATCCACCAGCCTCTGCCACCTGAGTGGTGGGATTAAAGGCGTGTGCCACCACCTCCTACTACTTTATGGTAATTTTTAAGGAAAATATGGCAGTACTTAGGGCTATGGTTCTCAACACTGAATGAACATTGGGAACATGAACCAGTGTTAGAATAGGAGTGTGTATGAGAATGTCTTTGAACTTGGTTCATATCCCCACCTATTCTGATGTGTTTGGTTGGAGGTTCAATCTGAGCATAGAAATATTAAAATTTAGATTAATCTAAGGCTTAAATAAAAAATCCACTGGTTTTAAGTAGCTAATGTTTCTGGATTTATTTTTTTATTATATTTGTGTTTTAATTATACATCTCAGCCATGGGTTCCCCTGTCCTCCCTACTCCCATCCCCAGTCCCACCTTTCCCCCAGCCCCTCCCCCCCTTCCCATCTCCTCCAGGGCAAAGACTCCCCTGGGGATTCAGCTCAACCTGGTAGATTCAGTACAGGCAGGTACAGTCCCCTCCTTCCAGGCCGAGCAAACTGTCCCCGTATATGCCCCAGGTTCCAGACAGCCAGCTCATGCACTAAGGACAGGTCCGGGTCCCACTGCCTCCCAAACAGTTCAAGCTATTCAATTGTCTCACTTATCCAGAGGGCCTGATCCAGTTGGGGGCTCCGCAGCTTTTGGTTCATAATTCACATGAATTCTGGATTTAATTTTTAAAAGGGTAGGTGAAATTCATATTAGATATTTTCTTACAATTAGAATGAATACAAAAAGTGTGAAATTAAAATTACATATCAACTAAAGAGTTTTTTCAATCAAAGATAATCAGTATTCCTCTTTGTATTCATGTGGTTAAGATAGCATACTTTGGCCAAGCACTGTGTTACGATCCATGCACACACACTTTTTATTAAAACTGAGAGACTGCGCTCCTCCTATATAATTTCTATATTTGGCATCGGGTCAAAGCTGTAAAAAAGAAAGTATATTCTACAGCCTTTTCCATTCCCACCTGGTGAGCCTGTAAGCACAAACGTGCTAGCTTACACCCTGGAGTGTATCTTTGTGGAAACCAGAGATGTCAGGAATCAGGAGCCACATAGCCCAGTGGTGCTGAAGCCCTGACTGCGTTATGACCTTTATTCAAGGCCGTTTCCATGCTGTGGCCTTTACTTGCCTTCATAGGCCTTACAGGAATGGAAACTAGTTGGAGATGGAAAATGAGACCAAAGAGAAAGTTAAACTTTTGGAACTTGGGGGACTACAAGCTATAACACAAAGAGAAGAGCAATGGCTGTCCTGTGTGCCAGAGGGGCTATTTGATAGATTCTTTCTTGTGTGCCGTTCCTGTCCAGATGTGGACTAGCAGGTATCAAGTAACAAGAATGACTGTGAAATCCCTTCTAGAGTTCAAAGAAAAACAATCGTGCTTCAGGAGTCAGTGTTCATTCTGACTGCAGATGTTTGATGTGTTTCCCATTGCCGGTAGCTGTGTATCTTCAGAAACCGATAAGGATGCAGGAAACTTTGGAAGGAAGGTGCAATTTCCTTGCGATAGGAGACAGATATCTTTTCATAGACAGGTAGACTGCATATTTGTGGCTTTCATTAGTGTTGCTAAGTCATGATGGAATGATACCAGATGGCAGCCGAGACATATGGCCCACATTTGAGCTTCATTTCTGCATGGTTCCAGCTGACCAAATTCAGCAGGGAGGCTTTTAAAAAACATTAAATGTATCAGAGTTCCTCCACATGTCGGCCCATTTAGTTTAATCTTAGCTACAACTATGATGAGTACTCAGAATAAAAAGGAACTCTGCCTGAGACACTGTCACGATGCTGTACTGCATGGATGAAAATGTCATATAGCAAGTATGTTGCTGCTCATCAGTCACTTAATTCAAACATTAAAGGTCCCCCATAAAAACCTGGAAGCTTGAGGAGTTGATTAATTGGTTCTTTAACTTGTCTTTGATGTTCCAAGCTGTTGCCTTTCCTTGGAAGAATACCCTGATTGTCACAATTTTGTCAACTAGAAATCCTTCTCATGGAGATTAGGGACACGTGGAAGAAGCTGTTAAATTGCTTATGGCTAATAAGCCTATGAGACTGAATACCAGTTTCTTCCTCCAAAATATTTGGATTGAAATAGTTTTTTCTACAATGCAGTGCAATCTTTTATAAAAACAAAGAGGTGGCCTCCTGGTTTACTAAGCATGAAAGGGGTTTTGGGGGTCTGAGAAGGAGCTCTGGCCTTGGAGCTTAAGTATTTGGTTCTGTGCCATGCATTATAACTACATCCCTCACCTTTATAGCATTCCCCTTGCTGTCTTTGAAGTCAATCATCTAAGAAATAGGGCAGTAACTCCAGGCGCACTCATTGTTAGGAGAGAAGCAATTTGTATGTTGAAAGCGTACAGAAGTTATTTTTACTTTCCATTAGTAAACTCCTTCAAGTTCAATTCTATTCTTTCCCTGGGCCAGAAATAACTAAACTCACAATGGGATGTGTTAAATTAATAGCTGGGAGTACAATCTCAAAATAGTGATATGTGCCCTTTCAGCTTAGATAAGCAACTTCTGTGCAGGAGAGGGTCTCATCTGGTCTTCTGGGAGAGAAATTGTACTTTCAACATCAGTGTTAGCAGATACGGTCTGAAATAGCCATTCCAATAAAAACCTGACATCTGTAGTGTGGTTTCCTTAGCTGGTACCATGCAAGTCAGCTAGCCAATGCCTCTGTTTACTGTCTTTCAATGTTAGCACCAGTTGACTCATTCTGAGCCTTTCAGTCATGATTGTACATCAAGGTGACTGACAGGACATTCCTTCAAGACTTTAATTTAAAACTATTTTTCCCACCAAAGACCATCTCTTTAGCTTTTCTTTCTTTCTTTCTTTCTTTCTTTCTTTCTTTCTTTCTTTCTTTCTTTCTTTCTTTCTTTCTTTCTTTCTTTCTTTCTTTCTTTCAAGAACAAAACCATCCAAACTTTGATCTCAGTGCTTTAGAGACTCTCGTTTGTACCCTACTCAAAATGATGGTTGGCAAAGGTGATTTCCTAGTCTTGACAAAGCTCCTGCTATCATGAGCATGGGATGCTCATTCTTCAATACTTACAAAAAGTATGCACTGATTTACTGTTGCTTTCTCCCACAGCAACACCCCTGAGTTCACTTAAGGCCCCTCGGGTGGACACGGCTCCTGTGGTCGCATCTCCCTATCAAAGGAGAGACTCAGACAGATATTGTGGCCTCTGTGCAGCCTGGTTTAATAATCCGCTGATGGCCCAGCAGCATTATGAAGGCAAGAAACACAAAAAGAATGCAGCACGGGTTGCCTTGCTAGAGCAACTTGGAACATCGCTGGATCTGGGGGAACTGAGAGGTAAGATCAGTCGCTTTAGCTTGACTTTTAAGACCATCTTTGTTTCACAGTATTTATTTCCATAATTTTATTGACTGCTTTTAAGATCAAAGATACAGATCTATGAACCATTTTCTTTTCTTTTCTCTTTACTGTTAAGACCCTTCTCTAGTGAGTGCATTTGCAGATGAGTAGAGTAAGAGAAGCTGAAGGTCAATAATGCTGTCTTATGGAAACTCGTGTGCTGTACATTCAGCCACATGAAGCAGTGATGTGCCCTGTGGCTCACTGCAGCCACAGCCTATCTCCTGCCACTATGCCTCTCTAGGCTGCTGGAGTTCATGTGAGTTTTCACAGAGGCTACAGCTTGGAGAGTGTAGAGCAGTGATGTGTGCTGCAGTAGGTGTAGGGGCCATGATCAATTTATGGGACTCAGTGAGATAATTTATTCTCAATAATTATTTAAGCATTTTGATCATATAAACATTTTGTTACCAGATTGATATTGGCAGTGTAGAAACAGAACAAAATTTCAAGCTACATATTATATTACTATTTCCTCAGAAAATGATGCTCTAAAAGGTCCTGTTGATCCTATGTCCTCAGCCTGGTATATTATGTCTTAGATGTGGTTTTATGAAGTGGCCAGGAGACCATTGACAATAACACTTATAAGTTATAGAATGCAAATATTTACAAAACAATTTTGAGAAGGCCACCTAGTTTCAACTGGGTTCTGCAAGAACCTATGGTTTCAATCCTCCAGTCTGCTGTTGACCCTGAAGAGGGATGCTTCTGACAGTTAATAACCTTAGGTGACTCTTAATCATGAACGTTCGATCAAAAGTCATGCTGTGAGAAGTTCTGTGAGAAAGACTTTGTTTATTGAGAAAGACTTTACCAAGGAAAAGGATTTGAGTTGGAGCTAGACATGTGAGCAGCCAAGAAGGCTACATGAGCAAAATCGTGCATATGCGAAGAGGCAGGACACATAAGCCGGAAACAGGTTTCTAATGCATAGTTTTAGAAGATTCCTAGCCTATTGCATGGGTCTGTGTTTCAGGGCCCATGTTACACCTGTGAAGCTGCAGTCAAGACTGATTCTTCCTTAATGTTTGAACAGTGGCTAAAAACAAATGTCCAAGTGCTTTGCTTAATTTTTTTTTTTTTTAGTTACAGAACACCACAGTGTCCTTACTATTTCAGTATGTCATCTAACTTCACACTGTAGAAGGTCTTGAGTCACTGGCATGGCTGTTCTTTGTCGGGGGATTTCTGGTAGTAAAAAGTCTTGTATACAGAGGACAAGTCTTTCTATAGGCAAGGGCCACCCCACAAAGTTGCTATTAATGGCAGATAACAAGTTGGCTCTGTGACTCCTTCATGGCAGGGTACTGGAAGAGAAAAATGAGGATTTATTTATTGTCTGTGCCAGATACTATGACATGAAGAAGAATTATTCCTTCAGCACATTCTTCTTGTCTAGTTTGAATTATCTGCACTGCATCTTTTATGTGCAAGCACATCTTAATGGCTTGGGCGTCAGATTCTCTCACACTAGAGTGGCTCGTCTTTGATATGAAGACAAAAGGATGCTCTTTGTCTTGGTACTTCTACTAAGCTGTGACTTAGTAGCATAAGGAACACTGTCCTTGGATCCACCTTTTTACTCACACCAACCGATGCTTTGATATATATTTATGCAAATGTTCAAAACTATAGACTGTTGAGGAATAAAGCAACCTTGGGAAATCAGCATGTTTTATAAGATTCACATGTACATGCTATTTCCTGACATAACCTAAAGAATGATAAACTAATAAGGCAAAAGTGCATCATAAGTACAGGTATATCATAACTTTAAAAATAGCACCAGAAAGATGGAGGATGATGGCAGTGTTGCTATGGGCTAGCCTTTTCCTCTCTCACAGCATGCTCATGGTTTTCAATACTCTATTAGTTATTGCTTACCATGGTATTCTCTTTTTATTTTAACTATTTCTCCCCATTCTTCACAAGATTGTTAGAAGCTTGAAATCTGACTCTTTTGTTGGTTTTTCTTGTTGATATGACAATTCAGGACATCTAGAATAGTGGAAGACATGTACAGTTACTCAATGCTTGCTGAATGAATAACAAGAAAAGGCCAAACAAAACAAAAAGCAAACCCCTAAACCTGGCCCACAATTATGCATGCCTCATTTCTATAATGTCCCTGATTGAATAATTTTCATAAGATATTTTTTACAATACTTCCAATTTAAAAAATGATGTATATTTATATACACTTAAATGAATAGATACTCTTACACTTATATGAGTTTTGACAATGCAAGTACTGGTATAATTCGTACTCCTGTGATCATATGTGACCTTTTTTATATCATGAGAAATTTCTGTGGATGTTCCTGATCAGCCCCAGTCCTCTGACCCCCATGTGTACCCTACACATGGACATGAACATGCACACACTCATCCATAGTCAGTGTTTATACCTGTGACCAAGATACTCTTGACTTCTACAAGCTTCATAGTTTTAGCTATTATATTTTATATTATGATATATCTCAAATTAACTCTTTTTGTTTCCATTCATTTACACAGCCATTACAAAAATTTTGTTAAATAATTCATTTCCATTCCTGAATTGTCTTGAATTATTTTATTGAAAATCTGTTGTTTATAGAGCTGGAGAGATGGCTTTGCAGTTTAAGAGCACTCAGTGATCTTGTAGAGGACCTGGGTTTGGTTCTAGCATTGACATGGTAGCTCATAACCTCTGGAACTCCAGTTCTAAGTGTTTCAATGCCCTCTTCCAGCCTCTGAAAGTATTTGCACAATGGTACTGGCAGAACACTTGGACATATAAATAAAAATAAATAAAGTCTTTGTTAAAGAGAAACATCTGTTGTTTGTGTTTGCATTTATTTCTGGACAACTGTTGTCTCCAGAGAGCCTCATGGTCTGGCACACTGTGCTGATGGTTTAGCATTGGAGAAATCCTGAACTTAAGGACTTTATGGTCTCCAGCTTGAAGGTAGCATGGTTATTCAAACTCCTTTGCACACTGGATGAATTTCAGAATCCGCTTTTCAGTCTGTAAGTAGAAAGCTATCCGGACTGTTGAGTGAAGTTCAATTATCTGCAGATCAGTGTGGGGGAATTAAATTATTCAAAGCATAGAGTCATGTGATCTGTGAACACCTTCTCTATACTTATGACTTCAAGGTCTGCCAATGATGCTTTAGAGCCAGGGCAGATGTTTTGTGCATCATTTGTTGAATTCATGTTGAATATTTGGTGTCATTTAACCTATTACAAAGTACATATATATTAATGTCATTTAATGTATTTGCTGGTAATATTTAAAGACTTTTATACATTGGCTTCAATCTCTGACTTACACATAATTTCATACCTATTATTTTCATGTAATTTAATAATACAAATAGTGTACACATTCTGCTGTGTTTTGGGTTAATTGTTTGTTGTCACTGGAAACTGTAGAACCATGTTCTTCTGGCTTTTGGTGGCCTCAAATAACAGGTGAAAAATTTAAAAGACAATTTGACAATTTCCTACAGGCTAACAAAGCATTAGAAGTAGGCTTGGCCTAAATATTAATTAGTGTGTATGGTCAACTCTGGTGTTATTTGTTCCAAGGAAACAAATGCTGGCTTCTCTACATCTGAATTGTGATTTAACAAAGAAATCTTGTCTCTCTTCCTGAACATGAATTCTACTATAAAAACATCTATTGGAGTATGGAATTATGAAATTTAATGGTTGAAAAGTACCCTAGAGTTTTTCTTTATGGTTTAATTTCTTTGTGTTAGCATAAAACATCTATAGAAAGCACTTTCTTATTTAGAAATTGTGGCACCGTAAATTCTGAAACTATGACTACTTGCATATAGAATATTCATTTTATACATTTTAATAATTCCTCTAAAAGCTTCAGACTGAGACTAAGCCCAGGTTTATTTGTTGTTTTAGAGGACTCTAGATTCTTCTGCTGTAATTCTGTCTGCAGACACAGCTTTCAAACGCATTTGAAAATTTAATAATGCTTCCAAGAATCAAAAGAGTAATAGCCCTGTAAGACACATTAAATATCATTGAATTATACATGCCCTTTCTTTTTACAGAGTGAGGCTCAGAGGTCTAGAGTTGTGAATGGGCTTTTCTCTTCTGAGTTGTTACTAGAGTCATAGGTGTAAACCTCTGATAGCAGGTGCTCCCATCTCCGTGACTCAGTGCCTTCTGCTTGCAGGTACAGCCATCTCCATGACTCAGCACCTCATGCTTGCAGGTGCACCTATCTCCATGACGCAGCACCTCCTGCTTGCAGGTGCAGCCATCTCCATGACGCAGCACCTCCTGCTTGCAGGTGCAGCCATCTCCATGACTCAGCACCTCCTGCTTGCAGGTGCAGCCATCTCCATGACTCAGCACCTCCTGCTTGCAGGTGCACCTATCTCCATGACTCAGCACCTCCTGCTTGCAGGTGCACCTATCTCCATGACTCAGCACCTCCTGCTTGCAGGTGCACTCATCTCCATGACTCAGCACTAGAACCATGAACAATTTACTCCTTGGTTTGGAAGATTGAGGTTGAGTGACTTAGATATTCTTAAATACATTTTTAAACCTTGTTTAGACCTCAGTTATATAATAAGCATAATTAACTCAGTTTTCCAGAAATGAGTTCTTGACAAAATGTATGGTATACTTTTACTAAGTAAATTTTCCTGTGGAGTTTATGACTCTGTGTGAAGTGGAATGAATATTGAAATGTGAAGAAAGCATATTCACTCTTAATGGAAGTGAGGACTTGAGAGGTACAGGTCTGTGAGGGGCTGTTGTAGTCTACCTTCCTCTGTAATTGCAGCTACTGTCTGGATTGGCTGTAATGGGGTGGATTTCAAGGGGAGAAAGCAACTCAAGTAGGACTTTGCATTGCAAAAATGGGATGTGAGTCAGGAGGAGCCAATTTTCCTCAAAATAAGTAGAACATGGCAATGAAAGATTTTCATTTTTTGAAATTATTTCTGCTGTGAACTAGTATAGTAACTTGACTCCATGTACTTTTCTTATGCTTAATCTTGGCTTGGCCTTTGCCAGAATTCCAGGAAGTGGGTGGCTTAGCATATTTAGACCTTGCTGCTTCCTTACCTTTTGTTACCTTTAGTAGCTATGTTGAAGCATCTGGACAATAGGTCTTCTCTAAGACCAAGGAAAGAAAGGATGTGCTTGGGGGAATGAATCAATGTTCAGGATAAGAAGGTAAATCAGACATTATCTAGAAGCTCAGTGGAGATGACCATTGTCTTAGTCAAGGCTTCTATCAATGTGAAGAGACACCATGATCACATCAACTCTTATAAAGGAAAGCATTTAATTGGGGCTGGCTTACAGTTCAGAGATTTAGTCCATTATCATGGTGGGACATGGTGATGTGCAGGCAGACATGGGGCTGGAGAGGTAGCTGAGAGTTCTACATCTTGTGCAGACAACAGGAAGTGGTTTGTCTCACTGGTTGTAGCTTGAGCATAGGAGACCTCAAAGCCCACCCCCAAAGTGACACACTTCCTCCAACAAGACCATACCTAATCTAACAAGGCCACACCTCCCATTAGTATAGAAATTTGGATGTGACTTTGCTCTGTGGTTCTGAATTGTGGTTTCTCCTGATACTGTAGCAGAATTGGGGTCCAGGTTGTTGTCAACTGTAGCTAGGATGGGTTGGAGGATGGAAATAATTCATTTGACCCTGGGAAACAGATTAGAAGTGGTGAGTCAGAGTCATTTGGGTTATAAAGCCCGTGGTAACTGCAGAACAGCAGCAAGTAGAATTTGAGGGGTAATGGAAATTGGTCTTTGATCATGGTGTTCAAATAAAGGTCATTGTTAAATATACATGATTATATACTAAAGATAGAGTAACATTTCAATGTGTAAAACTGAGTAAATGAAGGAAAGGTTTTCTCCTGTCATGACTGGCAGGGACAGGTCTTTTCTTGTCCCTTGAATCTCTCCCAGAGGTTTGAAGAATCTCACTGTGTGAATGAATCTAGTTGTATCCAAGTGGTGTGGAGACCAAAATTGCCCTTTCAAAGACCAGCAGAAAGCTTCAGCACACTTTACACCTATCACAGTGAGTCAGAGATGATGGACAGCTAACTTCTGCAAGAAGAATTCCAGTGCTTTGGAGACCACATAGTCTGGTTATGGGACACCTATCCCCACGTGATCCACTAGGAATGGAAGATCTGATTAGGTGGCTGGGGATAACATTTCATAAGCAGGATCATGTTGTATGTTACTTCTATGTTTCATCTCTGATGCACTGATATTCTCATTCATTCATTTTGCTGTTCATCCCTGTGGCATTTCCAGAGCTTCTATCACAGCCCAGACACTAAGGCTGAAGATACTGCAGTGAATCAGAGAGGATTGATTTACCAGATGACAGGAAATAAACATGTTTAGCCTGTGATAAGTGTCAAAGGGACAAAAGAATGGCAGGAGAATAATGTCATGGGGGGGGGGGGGGGTTCCCGTAACAGGTTTGTGACAGCCTCACAGAACTGCTTAAGTTCTTGAACTCGAACCTCAAGGCCAGAGAAATGGTGGGATGTAAGCCGATGGCTTATCTCAGAGAGCCCAGTTAGATCACGGGGTCGTTAGTGGAGAAAGGATGAGACACGCTTGAGTACATTTAGCATCAGTAAGACAAAGGCTGACAATGGTGGAAAGTGAGCTTGGGGACAAGCGTGGCCACATTTAGTATGTTTTCATAGCTCATGATAAAGAGTCTCATGGTAGGCATTTGTGTGACATGGCATGTGAATCCAAGCATTGCACCTCCCCTCTACTTAAGCGACGAGCTCCTCTCTGTCCTGGGCTACTTGTCATTCTGTCCAACAGTGGTTCTGCTCTTCACACCCCCATAAATACAACCTGCTTCCTTTGTTCAAAGCTAGGTTGCCAAGAAGCAGATTTTTAGGAGAGCCAACATTTCGAGGAGAGAGCCGGCACTGGTCTGTGGTTGACATAACTAAAGCAAAGACCCTGGAGTTCATGTGGTACTGAAAGGCAACACCAACTGGCTTGGATTTCTTTCTTAGTGCTGCTAGTGGGTCTGAGATCAGAATTCCCTCAAAACTGAGCTCAGGAACATCATGGTGGAGCAGCAACAGTGTTAAGCAGGCATGTGCTGTTGCTGTCGGGGACAGTTTATTCCTGGGAAATTGGACCTGATGGTTATCTCATAGTTTTCATCCTGGAACAGGGCATTTGGGTGACTGACCCGAAAGTCTCATCTGGCTGAGTTAGTAGGAGAGCCAAATCACTAAAGGAGTGAGACAAGAGCGTCAGTGAGGATGGAGTTGTGAAAGTTTGAGGCTTTGAGATACAGTGATACCAAGCAAGCTTGGAAGGATGACTGAGCGGCACTCAGGTTGGGTCACTGCGTACAGGGATAGGGCCACAGCTGAGGACCTGCTCTGTAGAAGTCTGGTGTGGGGCTTGTGGAATGGCGGATGCTTCCAGCTGTGTTTGGCCGTGCTAGGAGCAGAGGGCAGAGCAGAAAGGACTCAGATAACAGTGACAGGAGAATGCCCCTATTTATACCTACAGAAAACTGAAGCCCCGGCTCCAGATTCTCAGCAGGAAATCACATGTTGATAGTTATGTCTTTGCAATGTGTCTACAGAAAGTAGCCTGAGGCTGTTACAAGGGAGAGAAATCACAGGCAGGGATATATGTTGGAAGGTTTTTAGCCTAATTAGAATTTCCAGTGAGAAATTGTACCAATCTGAGCCACATGAAGAAAGTTTGGGGTGCTAGAGGTTAACAGTAAAGGAAACAAATTAGGAAAACCTTGAATGTTTTTGTATCCAAAGATCCCCTCTAAAGGCCCAAGATGATGCTACTGGGAATTCAGTGAGTGGTGGAGCCTAGCATGTGGTCTCTGGGTCACTGAAATGTGTCTTCAGTGGGTTGTTTCTTCCCCCTCCTCTTTCTTTTGCTTCCTAGTCATGACACAGTTTTACTCAGCCACTATATGCTATTACATGGGTCCTTTGGGTCATTAACAAATCCAAAGCCTTTCCTCTTGTAAATGGATTAACTCGGATATCTGTTACATTAATGGGAAGCTGACTGACATGGAGATTCAACAGGACTTGTTGGGTAAGTTGGGTCATGATTTACTTTGATATTTTTCCATGGCTGAGGACATAACCCAGGGTCTTGATCATGGTAGCCAAGTCATAGGCAAGCAGTCGACTACTGACCTATATAGCCCTAGCCCTAGGGCGCTGGTTCTCAATTTTCCTAGTGCTGTGACCCTTTAATATAGTTCCTCATGTTGTGGTGACCCCAATCATAAATTTATTTTCGTTGCTACTTCATAACTGTAATTTTGCTACTGTTATGAATTATAAATATCTGATATGCAGGATGGTCTTACGTCGAGGCCCATGGGTTAAGAAATACTGTCCTAGAGCCTTAACCCTCCCTGACACATTGCTGCTCTCATGGTCTTCTGAAGCATGAGTATCCCATACTGGGCCTCAGTGACTAGTGGTCTGGCTCCTTTTAGCCCAGCCTTGGAGTCGTGACAATGAAGGCCACATCTTCCCCTTTGTATCATCCAGTGTCTGGATCCATATATTGCTGATAGAAGTCCTACATGCTTGGCCTTGCCTATGCTCTCTAACAGAAAAACGATGATGTTCTACATCCTCCTTTCATTCACATAGTCAGAACCATGGCTCTCGAGTGGATAATTTAAAGGTTTCCAGCACCACATACTTGACAAAATTTCTGTGTCAACGAAGGTACATTTTTATTATGTTTAATCAATTAAAACAAATACAATGGTTTTTTCCTTGCACTAGTATTTTCAATCTGTGAAAGGAGCATGTAGTTTAACTAGTTAAGCATCAGCAGAAAATAGGACCTTTAAGCAGATATGATAATTATAGAACACAGTTCTAAATTGAATGGTAGAAGTGCTGAAGAAAATACTTAGCTTAGATTACACCTGGTTATTTTTGCGTTATTATTTTTAATGTGTTTTGACACCTTAGCTGCTGCATGTGGGCTTACTCTGATCTTCAGAACCCACATTCTGGGTTAGACAATTTAGCTGCTTAAATGTCTCATATCCTGTCATAATTGTTGGAGGGAATGAGGTAGGAAAATATTATGATGTAGAAGAGATTATTTCATTCATTCACTCACTCACTCACTCATTTGTTCAAAGTTACTAAGTTCCCATTATGGGAAAGAAGTTGTTCCTAAAGTTATAAGGGAATACTAAATTGTTTATGACTCATTCTTTAATCAGAAATGATTTAAAGTGTAGAGCAAAGGGGAAGAAAAACACGATGCCTTTGTTAAAATTAAACACAAAATAAAGGGGAGAATAGTTTAAAAGCTCTTTAATTATAATGATTTTAGAATTTAAAAAAGAGAAAATAATTACTTCCAATATGAGATATGCACCAGGAAATATGGACATTGTTGACCAGGGTGTGTAGAGCAGAGATGAACATGAGTGAAGACACAGGAAGATGGGAAGAGTAGAGCGTATTTAGAAATTTAGACAGGTTAGCTGTCTGCATGAAACCAGGCTGGAAAGACAGCTGAGAACCATGACAAGCTGTTTTGTAGGCCAGGCAAAGCTGGACTCTGTCTTCCCACTACTGGCATGCCCTAATTCACACGATGACTGGAATCATTTATACATTAGTACTACCTGGGAGCAGAGAGTTTGCTGGAATTGGGTAAGGGGACCCCAAAAGCCAGGAATCTGAGATGGAGTGGATCTGTAAATCTGGTGAGGACCTGAAGGGTACTGAGGTGGAGAAGCAGGAGAGAGATGTGTTGCTCTGTGCACAACCTGTGTCCCCCCCCCCCCCCGCCAGCTACATGAAAATGAGCAGGAGAGTTAGATTCTCCAAGACTTAGACAAGAAAACTCTAGGCCTTAGGAACTCTAACAGAAAAAAAAAACAGATATAAAGAGGAGTATGAGTAATAACCTAGATTTCTATTAAACCTCAAATCCAACAAGAAATCTACTTGATGAACATTCGCAGTGGACTATTTACACCCTGTGGGCCAATGCCTTTCTTCTCATCTGGGGCAGGTTTTGACCATTATTTTTCCTAATGACCCTAATAAATGAATTGCTGTCTAAAAAAGCATGGTTAAGTCTTCATCTTCATTGACTAGATCCCAGAAAAAGATGAGTGTGAATTTTAAAATGGAATCAGTTTCGCACATCTGCTACCATGTATGTGCTGTACACACTCTAATTAAACAGGAACTGGAAACTACTAGATCCTTAATTTCATACATGGCTGGTGCATTGTAAACAGCCATGAATTGATCTGGAAACCATCATCTTTATTCTGAGATACTGACTGAGAAAAAGCAAAAAGGAAAATAACCCCCCATGTGCCCCAACTCAAGTGGCTTCTGTTAGGGGTCACCTGGGGCTACATGGAGGAAGCTGAAAATATGATGTAAGACTGTTGTTTTTGTGCCAGAGCTCCAAGGCCGTTACTGGGGCTGCCTGGAGGTCCCTATTGTTTGTTTTAAGGTTAAGAGCTAGGCTGGCATTTCGCAGAAGCTCAGTATAATATTTTCCCAAGGTTATGGGAGGATATATCTGCCATGTTGGCTCTTAAGTTGTGGCTGGTAGTGACACAATTTTTTTTGACAAAATAAGAGACACGGCAATATTAAAACCAAGATAAACCTGTCCTTTAACAAATGAGAAACTATTTGTTTATAAAAGTATAACTTTCTGTTAATACAAAAGAGTAATTGTAAGTATCTTTCATGTTAAATTTTCTACAGATGAACCCGATAGATGAGATTTAATAATACTGACTGTGGTGTAAGATAAAGCATAAGATTTGCTTAAAGTACCACATATTCATTGAGATGCTTGTTGATTATGTTATTTTGGCTAATGTTTAATGAGCACTAACCATGTGACAGACACCATGACAAACTCCAGAACATAAAAATGACATCGTTTTAGATTGTAAAGAAGACATTCTTCCCAAGAATTCCACAATACTGTAGCTTCTGTGACAATTGAAATTGTGTGATAAGTACTCTTAAAACTCACATCTCTAAAGATGGGACCCAAAGACCTCTAGTATATTTGCTCACATCAACGAACAGAGGCAAAAGCAAGGAAAGAAAAAAAGAAAAGAAAAGAAAAGAAAGGCAGACAGAAGGAAAGGAAGAAAGAGAAAAAGAGAATGAAATGTGTACTCAATTGATCATTTCACAATCTCCATCTTTTTTGTCAAATCTATTCTGCTACTGGTAATTATCATTCCATAAAGTTTCCCCACTCAAAGCAGTGACTTTGTAGTTGAGAGGGAAGCATAGTGATAGATTTTGTTTGGAACTTTTGTGTGGCTCTATGCCCAAGACTAAAAATGCTGTGAGAAACCCAACACCATATTTTCTTCGTTATGAGTCACCTGAAAGAATGGTGTTCATTATTCATTCACCACTTGCTTTTTAAGTGGCTGTTGTGCTGTTCACCCTGATCAGTGATGAGGATGTACTAGTGTTCTAGGCGTGGTCCTTGAGCTCAGTCAACTTCTAAGCAGCCAATGTACACATGTATTAACGTGATTTAAATAATGTTTCCGAACCCCTATGACTTGTATGCGTAAGAAATGGAAAACCTTCTCCAAGGAGCCTAGAAAATCTGGTTCAACTTGAACATTTACAGTAGAACCACTAGATTTTTCTCTAGAAATGTGAAAACTTCTGGTGTCATAACAATAGAACTAATATTTGCCACAATAGATCTTTGTTGGGAAGGTGACGGTGATGCTTACATTATCTAAGTGAATCTGTAGACCTAAATGATGAACAGAGATTTGCAGTAACTCAGATTTGGAATCTATTTTTATAAATGATGACAAATAATGATAATTTACTGAAATAGCTAATGAGCCAGTGAAGAGGTAGCACAGTCCTTTACAGACCCCAGCTGGCAAGCTGCTCAGTGAGTTGGAATGAGTTGGTGAGCTCTGAAGTTTTCTAAATAAGAATCTTGATTCCTTGTGCAGTTTTACATAGAAGAAAGGTATTTCTCTCCTGGGAGGCTTTGATTTCACAAAGTGCTGCTGAATGAATGACGTGCAACAGAGTGCACTCAGAGCCTGGCCCGGGTTTCTGTGACCAAGCATTAGTAACAGTCAGAGGATACAGTTTGCCTCTCTGGGCCTTGATTTTATGTCTGTAATGAAAGCATTGAGGACTTGATCAGCCAGAATCACCTTCCAGCATTTTTCCCATTGAGGCTGGTCTAGATAATTCATTCCTAGTTCATGTGCTTGGTAATTGCCCTTCCAAAATAGGATTTTGACTCTTAGGGCTTCATTTTAATAAATTGACCCTACCTCAGGCCCATAAAATAGATTTTGTCTTCTCTCTATGGTTTCCACCAATCCAGGGGAAACCCAAGCATGGGAACATGGCCAATAACCTCATACTACTATGTATCTCGAGTCTGTGCAAACTGTATCTCAACATGTAGCCCCATACAAACCAACATGCAAGCAATGCTTTATTATGCTCCCACCACCCTCCTGGGTCTTCCTTCAATCCTTACAGCTCAACACACACACACTCCCTCCCTCTGGCCTTTCTATTCTGCTCCTGTCCTTTAGTGTTAGGCACATACTCTGTAATATATCTGCTTTTAGGTCCCAGGTGTAAACACTCTTCAGTAAGGCTGATAGTCAATGGTCTTTGCAGCCCACTGCCCATACACATGTACACATGTGCAAATATTGGTCACATATTATTCCTGTCTCTCGTTTTCTTTGAGTGCGGTCACCATGTGAGTGGAGTTCACTGTTGTTGTTCCTCAGTCATGGGGATCATGTCTACTAATAGAAGAATGCCTACCAAATGCACTCTCATGTTGACAGTGTTTTCAGACTCTGGCCAAAGAAAATGATCATCTCCTTGAAGGCAATGAAGAGTAATCCCAAAACAGGCAGAACTGGAGGGAAATGAACAATTGAGAAGCAATGTTGAGTATTTCATAATTTCTATGATTTTTTTTTCCTCTCAGGATTAATCCATTAGCACCAAGCAGTCAGCCTGAAATTCTGATAAGAACCAAGAGGTGCTACCTGCATCAGGCAGTCTATTATTCATTAAGATAAAAGCTGAATTGCTATTTAAAAAATGAAAAGAAAAATAAGAAAAAGAAAGAAAACCCAAGAGGAATAATTGGTATAAAAAGATCTGCGAAACACACAGCATTGAAATGTGAAAGAAAAATTTATGACAGAAAAAACTCAAGATTCAGAGGGGAACCCCCAATTTATTATATGTCCTCTATCTGTACTTAACCCCGACAACTGAATGACATGTTAAAAGGCCATCATCAAGCAGGCCAGCTAAGCCTTGTTGTACTGAGCAGAAGTTTCAGCTGCTGTCTCTTCCTCATACCCTCCGCCCTCATCACAGGACAGAGAGATTAAGTTTGGGTTCATCTAAGTTCACTGCCTGCTTTAAAAGAAATACTCCAGAGGAATATATAGAGCAGAATTTACACCAAGTTTTATTCACTATACCCAGATATAATTCTAAATTAATAAAAATGACCAAGAAGAAAATTGAAAATGTGATTAGTACTCAAGAGAAAGGAGACAAATATTGAGATGGTCTAGAAAAGTAGCTAATTTGCTTATACTCAAGGTTATATAAAATAAAATGTACTCATGCACTAGAAAATAGAATTTTAATCAGGAAAGCTGAGAGTGTTGCTCAGTGGTAGAGTGCTTATTACCTTAAGCTTAGAGTTCAGTTCAAAGACTCAAATACACACACACACACACACACACACACACACACACACACACACAGGGTGGGGGGAAGAAATCATGAGCAGGTGTGTATTGTTGGCATGAGCACAATCAGACATGAGTGGGGTGCAGATGGCAAGGCCTTTCCCTGCTCTGAGTACTAATGCTGACAATGTTTGTAGAAAGTGTCCACTACAACCACCTCCTCCTGGATGGTTGGAGCTGCTCCTCTGCAGGGACTACTCTACAGAGTTTAGCTGGCATGCCTCCTCCTTCAACTGTGTGTAAGAATTGTGTGGAGAGCCTGCCCAATCTCAACTATTCTTTATGTGGGTCTGTCTTGTAGTGATATATTGTGTACCCTAATAAACTTCGCCTGAAGATCAGAGGACAGAATCAGCCATTAGATTAAACATAGTGGCCAGGCAGTGGTGGCATGCACCTTTAATCCTAGCACTTGGGAGGCAGAGATCTATCTGGATCTCTATAAGTTCAAAGCCACCCTGGACTACATGAGATTGACTCAATCTAGGAGAGAAACAGAGCCAGGCAGTGGTGGCACACACCTTTATTACAGCACTTGAGATCTCATGCCTTTGCTTGGGAAGTACACAAGCCTTTAATGTCAGCAATGAAAAGGTTGAGACAGCAAGTGATATGGGTGGGCAGAGAAAAGTATATAAGGTGTGAGGAGACAGGAACAAAAGGAGAAGGTTCTGTGGGATTTTTATATGTAGCAAAATACCAGAATATGGTATGTGCAGAAAGAGCATTTTACCAATATAATATTTCTTAATTTCCTTTGTAATGACCTTGGATAGAACCTTCAGTACTTTATTAAAGAGAACTGGCAAGAATAGACATATTTTCTTTCTGGACCTTAGGGGAAAAATCTCTGCTGCACCCATTAATATTAACTGTACAGCTTTTATCTCTTTGTAGTTTGTTAAATGTTAGAGCATGAAAGATTTTGGAGGCTTTTCATATTCCTTTCCTTCTCTCAGTCATGTGAGTTTTTCTTGTTCATTTGTTACAGAAATTATGTTAATTAATTATATATGTTAAATCAAATGTGCATTCTTGACATTACTTTGAGTTAGTCATATTGCATATTCTTTGTGGGTCCACTTTACAGATAATTTGCTAACATTTTTATTTCTACAGTTATGAGAAAGATTCTTTTCATGTCTTGTCAGTTCTTTGCTGTGATTTAGTATTGAGCTAATAAGGATGTATGGTGAGTTTAAGCAATGCCAAGCTCTTCGAAGTATCAAGACAGAACCATTGATGATGCTCACACACATAAGACTGATTAAGAGGATGCTTTTATAACACTGTATGCCAGTGAAGTCCTTCACAGCATGAGACCCTGCAGAACCTACACTGTAGGAAGCACTACCCTAAAGAGGAGGTCAAGGGAACTCATGAGATCAGGGACATGGCTTGAGGATAGTAGGTCACATAGTTAGAAGCCAGTTTCTGCATCCTCTGAAGGGATCAGAGGCTTTGTGGTTTTATAGCCAGAGGTCTTACTTTTGCCTATAGGCATGGATATTGGGTGCAGTCCCACCCAACATTTCAAGCATTTTTTCCACTCAGAAATAATTATTCTTATTTAAAACAACCACATAGGTAAAAATAGTAAGAACAACAATTGTGTTTGTTTCTGATTGACTGAAATAACAGATCTCAGCCTGCGGTAGAGGCGTCTTTGTCTCTCTCATGTCACCCGCTTTGAGTGAACTGGGCGGTGTCCGTTATTCTGCCTTTAGGAAAGGGATGTAATGGATTGATGTTAATTCTTAAAGTGTAGCATTCACCAGTGAAGTCCTATGGAAACGGGCATTTCTTGGTGTAGTACATTACAACTTAGTAGTTCTTTGTTTTGTTTATGGTAAGTCTATTCTGAAGTTCTATCTTGACTGTCAGTTCTGGCTTTGATTTCTTTCTGTTTAACTGGGTTGGATTGTGGACACGCCCTCACAGTACTCCTTTCTAATCCTTCCATCTTTATATGGTCCTTCCAGAAGTTCCTCTGTTGTATGTGACTTTAGTAATCTGCGACTTACCAGTTCTTCCTTGACCGTCTGGATAAAGGTTTATCAGGATTTAAAAAGAAAACTAGCAACAACTCCTGGTTTTGTTTTTCTTATTGTACTCCTTATTGTTTTCTATCATCGATTTGATTTATTTACATTAAGATATTTGTTATTTTCAACTTTCTTTTGGATTGAGTTTCTTTTCTTCCCGTTCTAGCTTCTTAACATGAAATTTTCATTTTAGGATTTTGTGTTTTTAAATATTTGAATTTTCAGCTACATTTTTCCTTTCAGCACGGCGTTGTGGTTCCTTGTGTGTTTTGAGACCTTGTAATTTCATTTTCATTCACATCACTATGTTTTGTTATGCTTTTACATTTCTTATTTGGCCCATTGACTACGTAAGGGTGTGTGAATTCATTTCCATCCAAGTACGAGTTTCACTGATTTCTTTTGGCCATTGATTTCTAATTTTTCTTTGGTATGATTAGAGAACATATTTATATGGCTTTCTTTAATCATCTTAAAGTTATTATGGCATGCTCTATGGCTAAATATGTGGTCTATCTCCAAAATCAGTTCATATGTACCTAAGAATGTGTTCTACTGTCGTTGAGTTCAGGTTTCTGCACCTGTCTTTTGGAGTTCCTTAGCTTATGGTGTCATTTGAGTCTTTGATTTCTGTGTTGATCCTTTAATTTCTCTATCCATATGAAAATGAAATGCTTAAGCATTTAACCATCTACTCCTTTCAAGCTTTGGTTCTGTTGTTACATGCAGTTATGCTTACACTTATAGGAATTTATTGATAGATTAGGTGAAGCAGTCATTATAAAAATGCCTCTCTTTGCCTTAAACAATTTAAATGAAATTGACAACTATAAATAAATGCATTAAATGAATATTTTTCATTGATATCAATTGTATTTGCAACTACATGTAGAATTAAATGAAGTCTAATAAAGGTCCTTACATTTTATTCAAAGTGTTACAATATTAATTCTAAAGTGAATAAAAAGTTAAAACATGTATGTAATAATCCTTAGAAAATCACTCAAAACATAGAGCAAGGAGTTTAAAAGAGAATGCATAAATGTGAATGTTCTGAACAGTTTTGGTTAAATAAATATAACATGGAAGTAGTAGAGAAATGAAAACTAGATGAGATGAATAGAAAATGGATGTAAACTGGAAGCCCTACCTGTGATCATCTTAAATAGTTACATTAATGAAAAATGGGTTAAACACTCCATTTAAAGATAGGACTTTTCAGAATGAATGAGAAAAAAACAACTAATCCAGTGAGGACTTTAAAAACTGATTTTCAGTGTAAACAACTCTGTATGAGAGCTTGTCAGAGAGAGTATGCCCATGTGTTTTTGGTGTCACTAAGTCACTACAAGATTATGATTCAAAAGTCTATTAAAGAACATTATATTTCAGCATTATTTTATATTTGTGTGCATTATTGTGTGTATGTGATATTGATTATAGACTCCTTGATGGAAGATGTATATTTTTCTCATAAAATATGCCTCAGTCAATTCAACTCATTCAAATATACTTAACTCCCCTCTGATGTATGGAATCTCTACCAAGTGTGGGGAGTCTTATGGTCAAAGCTGATGCAGTCCAGCCATGTATAAGTCAGCTATTAGTTCAGAAATTGTTTCTTTATCCTATGGTGGCCCATGCTCCACTCATAGATCTGAAGAGATTTGTCTTCCTTAAGAAGTAATCTAACTAGACTCAACACTTCTCCCCTAATGATACTGTTTTCTCTATTTATACAGAGATTCATCCAAATAAAAACCCTTACTCCATGAATACTAATCTCCTGGGTTGTTTTACTCTGAACCTTCTCTCCAGCCCACCACCAGGGTCCATCCTGTAGTTCAGTTACCTCAACCACTGCCTGCTCAGTGAACTACAGTTCTTCCCTTGGGGACTCACGGTTTCCATCCCCACCTCAGGTTCTTACTTATTTTTCAACCTGTGTCTTTCTTCTAGAATAATTATAGATTACAGAAATTTGTGATGCTAATACTTCTTACACCAGCTACAACTAATGAACCAATATTGATACGATGTTACTAGCTGAACTCTTATTTTGTTCAGATGTCATTGGGTTTTATCAAATGCTTTTTTTTTAATGCCCCAGAATCCCATCCAGAATATTGGATGGCCTTTTTCATTTGTTGCATTTTCTTCTTCGCTGTGATTTTTCTTACTTTAATAACCTTAGTAGGTTTATGTGTTAGTTTTAGTATTTCTTTTGTCTATATTTATAATCCTAATGATCTTCATGATGCTTCTCAGATATTTTGGAGAGCTCTCTTCAGTTGTAGTTGATGTTTTCCGAATGATTAGGCTGGATCAATGTTCTTCTGGTCATGTAAGTGTATGGCCCATCAATGTGACTATCACTGTTAGGTCAACCTTGCTTGTCTCTCTGTCATTTTGGTCAGTCTTGGCCATTCTGTACTTTTGGGAATAAGTCATAGCACAGCATACATGTAAGGAGAGGGCATTTGTCTTCCACCCCTTTGAGGGCAGAGCCTCTGAATAAATCATTTGGAAATTTTACATAGGAGGTTGTTCTTAATCGCTTATTACAACACTATGAAGTCATATGTCTGTCTGTATATTTCATATTTAGGATTGCATCCCAATTCTATTCCTTTTACAGTGGGTCACATTATGCTAGGGTGTGCTACCAGGAACTATTCCTCCTGTTCCCCTGTGACATTCTTCTGTCATTCTACGAGGAGCAGAGGGCATTTTGTTTGGTTTTGTACCTTCCTTCTGACATAAATGGTGCCCTAGGCTCAGCCTGTGAATTTCTTGGTTCAGTCCACAAAATCTGATATTTCTTGGAGGAATTTCCCCATCCTCCAGTGGTCTTAGCAATGAAGATTTGGTCCCTTTTTATTTCATCTATAAGGGTTTATTACTTCAAGCTTTTTTTCTTTCAAATTCAATCTATTCTTTTAAGCTCATTATTCCTCTATATAAGAGTATCCTAAGTGCTCCCCCCTCCTTAATCTAATTCCTGGTTGGCAACTGGAGAGAATCATAAAATATAAACCTTGTTATGTTGTTACCATGGTTTAAAAATCCCTCATAAGTGAGGACTGCTCTAGGGACATGGTTTAAATATAATGTTGTTGGAAGATTTTTCAGGACTGGGTTCCTATTTTCCTTCCGGACTTCACATCGAGAAGCTCTCAATTGTGCCTTACACCATTCTTACTGAAACACTGGAGTCCTCGGGAGCCTTTGCATAGTTTTATGACTGGAACTGTGGCTCATTCACCCTTTGACAGGACCCTCTTTTGCTTTTAATTCTGTCTTTGGATGAGCAGCTATCGTCCTTTAAGGAACTTTCGGCTCAGTGTCATTCATATCTCTCTGTAGTTGTGTTTTGTGTATCCTGTGGTAGCATCGAGTGTGGAGGACAATCACCTTTGCTTCCCATTGGCTTGAGTTCTTCTGAACTCACTTCCTGTCTAAACTCTCAACATTTAACAACATCTGGCACTTGCTATGTACTAAAGAAATGTCTCATAGTGATCTGCGAGAGACCATTGGGTAGTCCCCACCATGCCAGCCCAGGACACTGTGCTCACTGACTGTTTACAAAGGGTCATGAATCTTCAAATGTTCCCTGTATTAATTTGTATGTGTAGAATGTTAGACAGGGATTGATGGAGGTGGCTTGGTTATAAAGGGAAGAAGGCAGGCATCTCCAGAAGCAGAATTGTCCCCTCATCAGAGCAGCGGAAGATGTCAGTCTGTGGAGGTGAGACTGGGAACATGGTGTGGGACACTTGGGCTTTTACAGGATTGTAAAGGAGGAACTTTGGGAATGGAAGAGTCCATCAGCAGGTCAGTCTCCCTGCAGTCTGGAACTGTGTAGACACTAGCAGAGTTGGTAAGTGTGTCTCCAGATCAGCTTCCCCCAGTGTCATCAGTCAAGTCAGCTTATTTGTCCAGAGTGTTTCAGTTACCTGAGGCTTTTAGGTCATTAACCCTTAATTCCAAACCCTGAAGTCAGATAAAAAGGGGGGGGGGGCAACATATTCTCTCATTGGCTACTTCCTGCAGAGGGGAGATGATGGAGAAGGGATTAGGCTGTGCTCTCAGGTCAGGCTACTTTTATGTAGCAGGAGAAGAGTTAAATTGGATCAGCTGTGATGGATCATGTGATTGCTGTCATGCACTCCTGGAGAAACTTTTGAAGAATTATTGCTTGAGTGCTACAAACATGATTTGATGATGGAGGGAGACTGAGAGACTGCCCAGGTGGAGGGACGAGGAGGATGGGAATTGAGAGAGTCAGCGTGGAGCAACTGAGAAGAGGTTGGGAGTCCATAGACAGGGGCCTGTGTATATGGTTGGGGGAGGATTTTTATCATGTCTCAGTGGGCTCTGGGTATTTGGCAGAGCTGAACTGGGTAAGAATGGGAAGGAATGCCAGTAGAGGAGAGCAATAGCTTGATGTTCAGGACTGTGGAAAAGATGGAGGGAGCTAGAGAAAACAGAGCCATCTTGGGAGGTCTGTTATAGGGATAGGACCTGGGAAGGCTCAGTTATGTAAAGATACTGCTTAAGGGGGTGTGGATATACAGTGATGAGGGGACAGGAGCAGCCCAGGAGCACTGGTCCTTAGTGACAGAGTTGGCCAATGGATGAGTAAGTGGAACTGGCTGCTTTATAAATGCCAATACATTCTGTTAAAGAGGGGTCCCCAGCTCTTGTCTGGAAAGTAACGGGAGAGGTAAGAGTAGGGTCCAGAGAAGTCCCTTTTGAGAAGTTAGAGATGGAGAGGCACCCTGACAGGGGAGTCATAAGGTTGTCAGTGACTGAGACCTAGGACGGTGGCACAATTGAGATCCCAGAATGCTAGGTCAAGTCATTTGGGTGACAGTGACAAGTTCCAATGCCAGGGGTGCCGCCCCAAAGTAAGGCAGCAGGAGCATCTGGGGCTGCAGTGCATTGAAGAAGTGAGCAGGACAAAACAGAGGACTAAGTAAAGAATCATATATGGTCTGGAGTGAAAGGGATGCAAGTTACTTGAAGCCATAGCTCTTCCACGGCATCCCCCAATTCTTCTTGCACTGGGATTAGGGGCTGTTATGGGGTGAGGGCCACCAGAAAAACTACATTGAAACACTCCTGTTTGGGTGTAGGGGGAAGCCTGGCTATTTTATGAGAGGTATGTCTAGTAAGCAAAACATGTAAAGGGCAGTGTAAAAACATGTCTGAGGAAAGCAGTGGTGAAATGATTGGTCCAGGGGAAGAGCCGGAGTGGAAGGGAACCGAAAACAAGGCTTGGCCTTGAGTATTTGTCTGGTCACTGTGTCTTTGGGTCCGATCCCAAGCTAGTGTGGATTTGGTGGTGTGGAGTATCACTATTCCTGGAGGAGGGAAGCCACAGATCCATCCTCAGCAGTAGTTGGGAGATCTCAGCCTCTTTGCAGCACTGTAGCAACCAAAGAATTGAGTTGGTCCAAAGAATGTGGAGCTGAGAGAGAGAGGTTAGCTAGTGCAAAGAGGCCCTCAGTCCAGCTCTTTCAGTTCTGTATCCTGAAAAAATGCCCAGAGTGGCAAGAAAAGGGATGAGTTAGGTGGCCCATTCTTCCCCCTTTCAGAGGTGGTCGGAACTGCTTTTAGGGCCTTGGGGGGCAGATCTCTCTCAATTGTGTAGCTGGAGAGCTTTTCTCCAGGTCCCACTAAGCCCCAGCAGTCCAGTAGCCCACTTATAAAATGAACACACAGACACTTATATTATTTAAAATGCTTGTCCATTAGCTCAGGCCTGCCATTGTCTAGCTCTTATTCTTATATTTAGCCCATTTCTATTCATCTATACTTTGCCACGTGGCTCGTGGCTTACCAGTACCTCACATCTCGTTTGTCATGGCGGCCACTGGCAGGTCTCAGAACATCCCACAGCACAACTGCTTCAAGCTGACTAAAGAGGTGATGTGGAAAGGACAGTAGTGAGAACACCCCAGAGAAGGGTCCATCTAAGGGGCCATGATAAAATTTAATAAACAGAAAAAAATTCCAGAACATCAGACAGCCTTCCAATGTCCTACAGTGATGACATGTATTTTTGGATTGTACTATGTAAAGGAGGTGATAACTGTCCAACACAGTGGGAAACTTTAAGAGATGAAGTCAATAAGGAAAATTCAAAAATTAGGATTAACATAAATCTTGTTTAGGAAGGTTAATGTGCTCATACAACTGGCCGGACCATGAACCAGAGCCCAGGAAAAGGATAAGGGAATAGTAATCAGCTGCGTGTTCTATCATACTCCTGCATCAGGAAGAAGAACTTGGAAGCTTTGTGAAAGATGCCAGCTGAAGTTGGCATCTTAATTGGCAATTTAAAAGAGAAACAGAATCATATTAGGTCCTTTATAGGATTCTGTAACAAAAGTCCAAATTATCCTGAATAATTTCCCAAACCTGTGAGTTTAATGGCAGCATGCCTGGCAGTTTCCTTTACTCAGAGAACATGGGTGGGTAGGGTATGGAAGGACACACTAAATCTGTGGGAAGCACCCTTCTGGAAAGAGAGAGTGCTCCACAGTTGGGAAGTAGTGTCTTGTTAGTTAGGGTTCTATTGCTGTGAAGAGACACCATAACCACAGCAACTCTTACAAAGAAAACGTTTTATTGGGGTGGTTCACTTACAGTTTCAGAGGTTCCTCACATTTCATTGGTTCAAGGACTCTAGAAACTTCCCAGAAGGCTCTTTTATCTTTTGACTTCCTTGGAGTCTATGAGACAGGGGACATCTCCTTTTTGATAGATTCCAGGCACGTTTTCAGTCAAACCAAAGGGATATCTTGGACAACGGATCTGACATTTATTCTTGCCTTGATTCCAAACCCTCTGTGGAATCCAAAGTGTCCATTCCCCAAAGACACACCTTTAGCCTGTTTCTGGACTGTTTTAAAAGAGCTCCATTTGGGAGAGCTTAGATTGGCCACACTTGTTCAGCTCTTGGTTCAAATCTGGCCTAAGTATACACTGGACAATGGCCACTGCTGGCCCAAATTCAAAACGTTGGATTTCAATATCTTAAATGATTTAAACAACTTCATCAAACAAAATGGAGACAGCCTGGATGTTCTTCTATATAACTCCCCTCTACACCCTATACTACTCTCAAATTCAGGCCTCTTGTCTATCTCCACACCTGTCCTTCAGTTCATTTCTGCGCTTTGGGTTTTACCAGCTCGTACTTGTCAACCTAATTCCAAACCCTCTCAGATATTAATCTGGCTATAACCCCCCTCCCTGTCAAAGCAGGGCATGTAGAGTTATGTTAGCAAATTCTTCTGTGCTGTCTAAGCCAATATGCTGGCTCTGGGTGGGATTTGGCCTTTCTACTCCAGGATTATATGTTTGCCCTCTGGTCCCTGGTCCTGAGTGAGGCAGCACCCCTGATTCTACAACTGGGAAAAGGAAGTCAAAACAACTCAGTTCTTTCCCATCCTAGAACTGGGCTGGTTACATTCCTGGGAAGTTAATTCAGCAACTCTGAAACTTGATGTTGTGATGTGAGCTTCTCCCTCATCTTCTTATGGACTCCGATTCATGAGCCTAGACCCTGGAATTCCTTCTCCTCTTTCCTTATTTTGCTCTGTTGAGCCTACATGCTTAGGCCATAGATACCATCTCCTATACTCACACTAATATATCTAAAGAGTCTTTTAAAGAAAAAAGTGTACCAATCCACATTTGATCTTCAAAAATAAAGGAGTCCATAGGGACTTTGCAATGCCCTGGTGGGGGATGGGCTCACTTTAACATGGGCCTGAGTTCACCTTTAATAGGAAACTGGAGGACCTCATCAAGATGGAAGAAACCATGTGACTTGACGATCATATTTGTTAATGATATCATAAAGAAGGCAAATTCCATGTGACTTCACCATTATTGGTTAATGGCACCGTATGACACAAGCCAAAATTCGAATACTCATAAAACTTCATGGTCCTACTTAGTCCTCTGGGGATCACCTTTTATATTAGACTAGGTAAATAAGATCAAAGCTCTAAGCTTTTCTATTTTCATTTTATTATTTGTTTTATTTTATTTTGATAGTTTTTATGTGCTACATTTACTTTATCCCTGGATATGGCAGTGTGTCCCTGTAATCCCTGAACTCAGATATCTGTGGTGGGAGGTCACTAAGCTTTGAGTCAGCTTGGGCTACATAGGGAGGCACTGACTTAAAACCACTGCATGCTAACTAAAATTTCACTGTATACCTTGTTTCTGTGTGCTGGTAAAGACAACAGAATAGGATGTTCATAATAAGGAACTGTTAGGGACTGCAGGTGCCTGTACTTGGAACTGTGGAAAACTAAACTGAGCTCAGAACCTGCCTGAAGCACCTGCCTCTTCCACTCCCTGGACAGCTGCATGGACTTTGTCTTTGTGATGTCCTGCTTAGCCACACTGATCAAAATGAACCAGTGTTTGAACATTTTATCTTTTATGGCTCGTCATTATTTTTTAGTAACTTTTGAGTTTATTTGTTGATTTTTTGTCTGGATGACCCATGTAAAAATGAGACTAAGATATTACATTTTCTATTATTGAATCTACACTTATTTGACTTTTGATGCCATTTGTGTTTACTTCATAAATTTGGGAGCCCCGACATTCAGTTCATAAACATTTACAGTGGTTACATCTTCTGGATAAGTCATAGAGGCCTTCTTTATCTCTTCTGTTTAAGTTGAAGTTAGCCTGTTTTCAGCTTCCAATTGCTTGGTTCTTTGATTTCTGTTCTGTGACTGTGTCTGAGGCATGTTTCTTAGAGACCACAGACAACTGAATATTGCATCTCTGTCTAGTTAGTCTGTGCCTTGTAACTGATAAGTTGAGTCCATTTACATTTAATGTTATCAGCAAGAGATGTTTTGTATTCCATGTGCTTTTGTTTATTGTTTTATTATTGGTCAGATTTTTGATAGTTTTCTCCTTCTGTTGATATTAAGGGTTTTCTGGGATACTGTGTTAGCTCTCTTCTAGTCAAATATCCTCATGAAATATGTGCTTTCCTGTCCTCTTGTAGATGAAACTACTTTTCTTCTTTCTCTGTGTATAATATTTCTTTAAGTATTTCTGCAGTATTGGCTTGGTTGTCATTAATTACCCTCATATGAATTTATCTAGAAATGTTCATATTTCTTAGTTGATTTAAGAGATAACTTGGTTATTTTAGCAATTTTGGTTCATAGTTTACTTTCAGGGATCCAAAGATACTATTCCATACTTTAGCACTGTTGACAAGAGACCTTATGTAATTCTCCTGTATTTGTATATAAATTGACATTTAATTACAGCTTTTAATATTACCTCCTTGATAATTTTAATATCTTCACTATTAATTGTTTCAGAGAGCATCTCTGCCATGTCTGCATAGGGTTAGAAATGTTTCTTGTGTTGGAATGTCCATTTCTTTCTCAAGGTTTAGGACATCTGTTATAATTTCAGTGAATGCATTGCTCATGGCTTTAGACTATTTCAGCCCCTTCTCTGATCCTGTGGACTGTTAGATTTAGTGTCTTTAATGTATGCCTGAGATCTTGAAAAGAAAGGTCATATTTGCTAACTTTTTCTTTGGATGTGTCTAAATCTGTTTATCTTTATTTCAACCTTGTCCCCAGCTCCTAAAATCCAGTCTCCTGCTTGGTTCCCTCTGCTGCTGCCTTCCGCTGTGTCTCTTCTTGGAGTGGTTGTTTCATTCCAGAATTTCCATTTCTTTCTTTTTCCAGATTCAATTTCCTTTCTCAATTCTTTTCTTCCATGTTTTAAATTTCTTCCTCCAAGCAAATGAATACTCATTATCTTTCCACTTTACTTTCTTATCTAGATCCTTCATTAATTTCTATAGTACATTGATCTGCTTCTGAGACATTCTGTGGCCATTGACACTTTTTAGGAGCAGAAATTTGAAATCTTTTTTTCCCCCATTTCATCTGTTTTATTATCTTTGTTTCAGGTATTGAAATGCTATAGCTTTTGGTGTTGTCAGAGTGGGAGAGTTGTCTCATTTTCTGTGTGTGTGTGTGTGTAGTGTGTGTGTGTGTAGTGTGTGTGTGTGTAGTGTGTGTAGTGTGTGTAGTGTGTGTAGTGTGTGTGTGTGTGTGTGTGTGTGTGTGTGTGTGTGTGTGTGTGGCTTTTATCCATCTTTTGGGAGAGATGTAGCCTCCAAATTTTATTTGCTCACCTTTCATGCCCTTTTAACTAATTTTGTTTATTTTATTTACTCAAGTCTTCCTGGTGAGCTGTTTTTGCTCAGGTCTGTTCTCAGTGCTGTTTAGGGGAGGAAGTGATTGCAGTAACAGATAAAAATGCTTTGAAGCATTCCCAATAACAACTTGCAGTAGATGACAGCTGTGTTCTCCATGTGTGTCCCTGATAAGGTTCTGAGACAGTAGCACTATGGCACAGATTGTGATAAAAGCTAGTTTATAGATTCTTAGAGCAAAAGGCATCAATAATTAAACAGTAAAATGAGAGAGGGATGGCAGAGTGGAAGGATGTAGCGGAAGTATGAATGAGAAGAAAAGTAGTCGTTAAAGGTTTGAGAATTAGCACTTTAGTTACTTCCTGTTTGCTGTTCCAGACAAGAGCTGGAGCTGCTCCTGCCACTGTGCTGGGTGCCTTCTGCCATGCTTCCCTGCTGTGACAGTGATGGACTCCCAACTCTCTGGAACTCTAAACCCAAAATAAATCCATGCCCTTCTATAGGTTTCTTTAGTCACGGTGTTTTGTCACCTGCTGTGACAGGAAGCAGAGAGCGAACACTGGAAATGGTATATGGCTCTGCCTGCCCTCAGTGCCGTTCTTCCTCCGGCAAGGCCACACCTCCTACACCAACCCCCCAAACAATGTTACTAACTGCTTGAGGTGCTTGAGACTATCAGGCTGACATCTCACTGAAACCACCAAACTTTGTAACGAAAACATTGTCAGTGCTGCAGAATAAGTCTTAGATGACATTTCTAGTGACACAATATCAAACACAATAATATAACACAAAACAAAAAAATGTGAATAATGACACATGGGAAGAAAAATAATAAAAATATAAAAGATAAAGAAATGGCTAAGTCAGAATTTCACAGCATTCCTCCCCTTTCAGTGGCTGTTATATCCATCCTTTCCTTCTCCTCTTTCATGATAGTCCCTGGGCCTGGATGGTGGGAGGTTGATCCATCTATACTGGAGCATTCAAGAGTTACTTACGAAGGACACTTTGGCCAGTTCTGTTCTGTGCATTAACCATGACCCACCACAGAAAGAAGCTTCTCTGGTCAAAGTTGAAAGCAATGTAAATCTTTGGAAATACATACAAATATTTAGAAGGCAGGTTGACAATATAACCATTTAGCAAAGTGATGACAGCAGGTTTCCTGCCTGGAGCCTCAGTCATGGGGACTTAAGGTTTACAGGCACCAAGCATGAAATTGCTCCAAAATGAAGGGCACATTAAAAAGACTGTGTAGAAACCTCTGATCTTCCAATCCAAGAAAGAATTAGAGGGGATGATGGAACACAGATAACATGGAAAGAGAAAGGGAACATACTTGAGGTCAAATTAGTCTTTTTTCCCCTCACTGCTCCTAAATTCATTTATTCACATCTCCTGTAACAGTACCATGAACCTAGGGTTTAATTTAGAAATCTTTCATTGTGTTTGTTTGCAGTTTCTCCTTTATTTTAAAAATATTTTATGAATTCTTTGAGAATTTTATTCAGTGTGTTGTGATCATATTCACCCTTCCCCAAATCCTCCTAGATACAACCTCATTACACTACCTATCAAATTCCTTCTCTTTTTCTTCATAAACCCATTGAGTGTTTTAAATAGTCTTGTGGGGTGGGACCTGTCCTGCATAATAGTTGACTTACTAAGAATTAAACTCTTAAATCTGAATCTCCCTTTCCAGGCAGCTATCAAGGGCCAATACCTTTTTAGCTGGGGGTGGGACTTCAAATCCACTTCCCCTCCTCCATGCTGGGATTCTGGTGGCTTGTGCTTGGCCTCTCTTTGTGCATGCTGTCACAATCACTATGAGTTCATGTGTGCATTTCCCCGCTGGTGTCTGGACAATACTGTTGCCTTGTAGTCATCTGCCACCACTGGTCTTACCATTTCTCCACAACACCCCATTCTTTGAAGAGACTTGAGCCTTGTGAGGAGAGGTACCATGTCTTATTTTGGGCTGGATACTCCTCAGTCTCTTAATTTCTGCATATTGAATAGTTGGGGGTCACTGTGTTAATTGCCATCTACTGCAAGGAGAAGCTTCGCTGATGAGGCTTAAGAGATATGAATCTATGGGCATAGCAATTAGAAGTCATTTTAATACTATACCTGTCTAGTAGAATAATAGTAGTAGGTTATAGGTCCCCAAGTAGAACCTATCTAGCTGCAGTTCTTACTAAGTATGGGTTTGATCTTATGGAGTGGGACTTAAATCCAATCAGAAAGTGGTTGGTTACCCTCATAACCTTTGCGCCCCAATTGCACCAGTGGGAATATGTTTCTAGGACAGTCATTACTGTAACTCACAGTGTTCATGGCTCAGCGAGATTGATGATCGCTCTTCTCTTCTGGTAGCCTGCATAGCACTTTCCAGCATATTAAGAGCTGAATACTGAAGCTTCCAGGTCAGTGTCCACTTGATTTCTCCATGGTCTAGGACTCAAATCCATGTTGTCTTCTGCAAGAGGGTTTCAACTATCAAGTTCTGCAGGTAGCCAAGAACAAAGGTAATAGCTTGTAATGTTTGTTTTTTATAGGACTCTGTTTATCCAGCAACTTGGAAAGAGGTAACCCATTCATACTGGGGTTTTTATTTGCTAGCATGTGGTATCTAGTTGGGGTATTGTCCCTCTTGCTATAGGATAATCCCATTTAAACTTTTTTTTTTCATATATGTATTCATATGTATTTTAGGAAGCTTCTACAATAGTAGGTTTCTACATAGGTTTTTTCAAAAGGCCTTTATCCTTCCTCATAACCTCTCCTCAACCCTTTGCTCTCATCTCCCATCCATTGACTACTTCCTGTCACATTATTTCTCCATCCTACTTTATATGGATTCACTGCATCTGCTCTCCCTTAAGAGTTTGTGCTTGGCCTCTCTTGTGCACTGCACTGCATCCTCCCTCACTAGTATCCTGATCCTGTGGAAATTACAAACAAAACATGTCTATCTAAAAATTCAAAGCTAACATCCACATAAGACAGAGAACGTGAGATGACTGTCTTTCTGGGTCTGGATTACATCACTTAGTATGATTGTTTCCAGTTGACTATATTTTCCTATGAATTTACATTATCCTTGACCAAATCAGCTTTTCCAATTTTTTTGGAAAAGAAGTTAAAGATAAGAAGAAAATAGGTTTGTTATTCTCTTAAATGATAATTTCTTTTTTCTATATTAAAACCATGGTTAGTGTATATTGATCAAACAAATTATGATTGATTTGTTGGATGGTATGGAGACTACAGAAATGATTGAGAAATGTATCCTGACTTCCCAAAGTGTGTCCCATATTGCCAGCTCAGGAGTGGTGCCTCCCCACAGTAGGCTTGGATTTCCCACATCCATCATCAACAGAGAAAATGCCCCACAGGCTTTCCCACAGCCCAGTTTGGTAGGACATTTTCTCCACTGAGATTCCCTCTTCCAAAATTGAATCTAGCTTGTGTCAAGTTGACACAACACTTGCCAGCATAATGTGAGAGAAAATCAAAGGCACACGAAAAGCCTTTTAGTGCTCCGTGTGACAAGCTTGAAAGAGAAGCAAGGCAATCTTTGTTAACTATCCCCATCTCTGCTGCATACTTGCTGGGATCCTATTTAGCCCATGCAGGCTGTGGGTATGGGGACTTGTCTCTTCTAGCAAACATCTGAACCCTTGGCTTTAGGCTCACGAACCAGGCTTCTGTTTGTCTGCAGAGCTGACTCTGCTGTGTCCTTACACCATCCCTCTTGTGTCCAGCTTCTGTTTGCCTGTCTGCAGCACACTGGTTCTCTTGCTGGCCTACCACCATATTGGCACCCATTCTGGGATGGATATGTAAATCGTTGTCCATTGTGATCTTAATGTCCTTTATCCTTAGGATAAGAGAATTTAGGATATATAATTATTGGCCATTTGTATATCTTTTCTAGAGAAAAGTCTATTCAGGTCCTTTTTTTTAAATTAAACTCAACTCATTTTTTTAATTAAAAATGTTTTATTGCTTTCTTGCTATTATGTTATTTGTGCTTTTTATATATTTTAGACAATCCTCTACAAATGTGTGATTTATAAACATTTCCTCATAATGCATAGGTTATTTCTTCACCTAACTTTATTAAGAAGTTATCTATTAATAAGTATGAAATTTTTGGGACATACTTTGGTTAAAAATGATTTGTTACTTTTACCCAATTTAAATCTAATAGTTTCCTTGGATTCTTTAGCTACAATTGGCAACTTAAATATCCTCCTTATTTCTTCAGGCTTATATTATCTTCTATAGTTTAAATTTCAGTCAAAATACAGATTTTCGGGCCATCTTGAAGAGGATAAAGTGAGTTCCCATTCCTTCTACAGTTGTGGCTATCCTCCAGACAAACCACACACAGTACCTGTAGTCACAGGATGGCATTGCTCCCAAATGCTGGCTAAGAACACAGGTCTTATGTACTTCACTCATCATAATCTAAGTAATACCAATAGCTGGGCTAGCAAGATGGCTCAGCAGGTAAAGACACTTGATGCCAAGCTCTATTGTCATGGCCCACCTGGTGGAAAGAGGGAATTGACTCCTGTGAGTACACACACGCACGCACGCACGCACGCACGCACACACACACTCTATAATACAGAAAGAGAACAGGGTAAACTTGGGACCAAATGACTCATACATGACATAGACACTGGTGATGGTTTCATGGTGTGTGCATTTCTGCAAAGCTATATACATTAAATAGCCATAGCTTTTGTATGCCAATGGATGTCATGCAAAGTAGCTTATATTTTAAATGTTAGGAAAACATTGCCTTTAATTAGCTTATTTCTGCCCAGATTATTAAGATATTATATATGCAAAATTTGGGCTCTATTCCATGTCTGTTTCTGCAGGAAGATTTGACATGTCACCTGACAGAAATAAATGTAAATAAGTTTTTTCCTCCCCCAAATAAGATTGACTGCATTTCATTATAGCATCAAAGGTTCAATTCCATTTTCTTTGGAAAGCCTTTTCATGATGCCTTTGTCCATCACTAACCATGTCTGCACTTTCGTCCTTAGGTGGGTTGTCCAGTCTACCTGGGTGACAGACTCTAGACTGGTGGGAAGTAATTAGGCACAGAGGTAGAGTAATTCTCAGTGACATTAAACTGGCATTTGACTTGATTTTAACTATTGTAAAGCCTGACTTCTGAATTCTGTGGATTCCCCACACATAATAGTGTAATGTAGGCTTTGTCTTCCCCTCAAGTGCACTAAGTTCACAAATGTCTCAATACTCCAGCAAGAACCCAGAACTATCAAGATAGGCCTCTTAACAACATCTGGCAAAGCAAGCCTTGATATCAACTGATTCTCTTTTCTAGTTGCTTATTATGTGGCACTGGACATCCTGGGTTTGTGGGATGTACCACAATAAACATCATGGTAGTATAAGATCCTACCTTCACATCCATGTTAAGATCAGTCTATAGAAGTGTGTAAAGGGAGGGGAGAGAATAGGACATGAGAGGTTTTCTGTTAGCTTAATCCCCTTTAATATTTATTATATAAACCATATTATCAGTATTCTCTCCTGGGACTCTCTACCAGGCAACAAAGAATAATAGACGGCATAGCTGTCTTACACACACACATACACACACACACACACACACACACCTATCAAAAGGTCATTGTTAGCTTGAGCCATGCAGATATATATACACATGTACTTGTGTTCTGTCTTAAACTCACTTTCTATCACCTAATTATTTTAAGTTGTTTGAAAAAAGTGCATTTTCACCTTCGTTGACTTCATTCTACCTCTCTGAAGAATTCTTAGGTCAACCCTCATGACAAATAATGGAAGTAATATTGAAGTTCAAGATTCATTGTTCCTGGATTGCTTCCCTTAGTGTCATGTGCCCTAGATTCATACATGTTCATTATATGCACATTCATGAACAAAATAGAAAGTGTGGCTTATGTCCCATTGTACGTGTTGACATGGGTATCCTCCTGATATTTCTCAAATAATCATACCATTGTATTTTCTACTTCATTCATTGACTCCTTAGAAGTTGGTATAAAGCATCATGGTCAGTTCAGAAAGGACTCCTCCATCTAAAAGCCACATGAGGACTTTTACCATGTTTGTTGGGTTTTTACTCATATTACAAAATACTGGAGAGAAATCAACTTTTAGGACTAAATATTGATGTTGACTCTTTGTTTTAGAGCTTCCAGACCCTGGTTGCCTGGCTCTTAAAGACCTGTATCAAGGCAAGGCATCATGGTGGAAAAACAAATCAATGTAGAGCTGTATTCATAGATGTCAAGAAGCAGAGAAGGAAAGGCTAGGTCAAGATACACCCACATGAACATACGTTCAGTGAACCACTTCCTCTGACTAGGATCCAAGCCCCAGTAATAACCAGTTCAGCTATGAACTCATAAATGGATAAAACCACTTACACAGAGTCTTCATAACCCAGTGACCTCTGAAGGCTCTAACTTTGGATATGGCTGCTGGGGGACTGATTCTCAATACAGAAGTCTTTAGAGCATATTTCACATCCAAATCATGAAACAGATATTTTTAAACTCAGATACTTGCCAAGATTGTCATCCTTTCTGAATTGTCTCGGTTACTATTTATAATTCTCCACCTTCTAATGTAGCAAATGACCTACCTAATAATAATGACTTACGTTTAGCACATTTTTGAAACTTTTGTAATTAAATGTAGTCTTACCAGATATATAATAAGAGCTAATTGCATACATCAATGGAGTATCATGTTATGTTTCTATACCTGGATACATTGTACAATGTTTAAATTAATTTAAACAAACCTATTTCCCAGAGAGCAGTCATGTCTTTCTAGTGGAAACATTAAACAGCCTATCTTTTAGTTTTTTGGAATGTACACTATGTGCAACCCAAACTCTTGCACTTGCTCCACTATGGCTTTCTCTCCTGTGGAAATGGTGTCTCTGTGGGCACACTGGGTTACTCTAGCACAACAGTGGAAGGACTTATTTTCCAAAACTGAGTCTATTTGTATCATGTTGACCTCTCCAATGAGGCAAGGGAAGGAAGATGCAGAAACTTAAAAGAGTAGGTTGTTCTCTCCTTGCTCTCGGTGTCTTCCGTGGGCTGAGACTAGCCTGGAGAAATTGCCCACTTTTCATCTATTCTGGATTGATGCTCAGAGGTTTGCACAATAACAGTCGACTTGTGTTGTCTTTTTAAAATTGGTTTCATTCTGAAAGTATCTCAAGATAATGCCATGTTCGTTTATTTTGGCCACATTCTTGTAGCATTCTCTCTGACTCCTTTGCCAACACTTGACATTTGCTGTGAATTGTGATTTCAAGACAGAAAAGGCCTCTGAGGAATCCTGTACTCTTTCTTGGGACTTGCAGGTTTTTACAGTTTTTAATATTTTTTAAATTTAAGATCCAGTCTCTTTCTCTTTTTGGACCTGAAGTTTACTTTTCCCAAGACTCCTGCATGTACACATTAGCTGGATAAGCCATTCTTTTTTTTTTTTTTTTTGAGATTATAATGTGATTACATAATTCCCCCCTTCTTCTCCCTCCCTTCAACCCATCCATTATACACCTCCTTGCTCTCTTTCACGTTCATAGACTCATTTTCCTTAGTGGTTGTTAGATGCATATATGTAATATTTATATATCTATATATTCCTAAATATAACCTTCTGGTTCTGTATATTACTTATACATACATTTTTAAGGAAGCCATTTCTTTTTAAGGTTACTTAGGTCTGTATTCAGCATCTCTCAAATCTGATAAAGATTCTGTGACTCTCCCTGCAGGCTTGGTTCCTTAAAAAGATGAAAAGTTGTCCTCTAAAATCTTGGTGATTGGTCTTATGGATTTGGTGAGATTAAAATTGATCCTAAGGCTCTAATTCCTCCTAAAAGCTTCCTTAGTGTCCAGATGTTCCCCATTAGACTGTCACTTGGCTGTCTCCGACACAAATTCTCCCTTGCCTGATCCAGTCAGTGTCTGCACGAGCCGCTTGAAGCTTGTCTATTTAATTAAAGCCCCTCTGGGCTATGTTGCTTGAGAACATTCCCTTGTTTTTCCTCATAAAGCCCCAGCTTCAGTAGGCACAGCGAATTATCCTGATTTTCCAAGTTGTTATTCATTTTCTTCAAAGAGCAATAGGAGTTAGCTGAAGTAATGGGAAGGCATTTGAAGCTGGCTTCTGAGCACCCAAAAATCTTCCATGGTAAGGTGATTTTGACTGTGTTAGTCAAAATGAATTGAGCACTGGCTTGGTAAATGATTAATGGATGTAGGGCTTGAGTCAACTGTATTGCTTCATGTCAGAGATACTGGTTTTCACAAATTAAAGACATTCATGAATCATTCTTCAACCTCTACCTTTCAGGGCAGGGAGATTTCCAACCACATTCAGTTGTGTGTGCACAACCTGTTTTCAAGGAGAAAGGCCATGCAAAATGTGCATACATACACACATGTGTTTGCATACTTTTAATTTTTTACTGAAGAATTTTGTCAGCTCCCCTAATTCCAAAGTAATTCAGTATTAAAAAATGCATTAAAATGACTGCAGGTCCTTTGGGACAGTTCCTTTGTTCTGTGACTGGACTAGGTCATAGCTCCACATAGCACATCTCATAGTAGCTGGCACCCAGCTTCCTCAGAGGCCTGTGACCTTTAGTGATGCACCTGAGCCTTCCACACCTTTCCCACTGGGTGATCCTGGAAGCTCTCAGAATGTTCCAGAACTCAAAATTTCTCCTTCTTCTTCTTCTTCTTCTTCTTCTTCTTCTTCTTCTTCTTCTTCTTCTTCTTCTTCTTCTTCTTCTTCTTCTTCTCCTCCTCCTCCTCCTCCTCCTCCTCCTCCTCCTCCTCCTCCTCCTCCTCCTCCTCCTCCAACTTTGACTGGTTTCTATTAGATGACTTTCTCTCACTAGCTCCCACTGAAATGTTGCTTTTCAGATTTCATCCACAAGGGCCATGTCTGCTTGCCATTTGTCCCACAATAGTGAAATTTGGGAGCCTTTTCAAAAAAGTGTCACCAGAGGTAAAGATGCAGAGTGTGGCCCTTCCTTCCTTCCTTCCTCCCTCCCTCCCTCCCTCCCTCCCTCCCTTCCTTCCTTCCTTCCTTCCTTCCTTCCTTCCTTTTTATTTTTCTTTTTTCCCCTATGAGGTCACAGCAATAGTAAATGATGAAGCAAGACTTCAAGGCTAGGACTTCCAAGTTCAGCCACCTGCTTTGTCGGCGACATGGCAGACATTGCAGTCACTCCTACAGTATGGCTTATTTTAAATAAAATATTAGTGTACCTGAAGACTAGTGAATGGGAGCTTTTGTGATTGCTTGAGTCAAAAGATGGAATATCTTAGAATGTGAGTGTGTGGGGGTGAAGCACAATGCTCCTGTGAGTGATACGATAAAGCATGATACTCCCATGGGAGCTGGGCTGAAGCATGTGTGCTCCTGTGGGTGCTGGGATGAAGCGTGGGTGCTCACATGGGTATGTTGAGATTGAGTGTTCTTTAAAGGAAATGCAGTATCAGAAACACAGGTTCCCCATAGAAGGCAGCAGAGGTTGTTGAGGGAGAAGAAAGACACCAGAGAACTATCTAGAAGGAAACAGTGAGCATCATCCTCGCTGCTTGTACTAGGGCCCTTGTGGAAGCAACGACCAAGATTTATTGAAAATTGCTCCCCACACCAACTGATTGGTTCTTAATTCAGTGGGCCTTTTAGAAATCTCCCAAATGTGTACAGATTTGTGGGAGGAAACCTAAGGATACCACCTGGTCATCTGCATTTGTGGCTGAGCAGTTTACCCATAAGCCTCAGGGAGACTGCTGCTTTGCTGTCAACAGAATACCCACCATCCAATAGGGAGATAGAACAGACTTAAGACTGATCCCTGGGACTAGCACCAGGAACTCCTTGTATATACATAGGAATTAATGTCTTGCAAATGAGGTACAAGGTGTTGAAGGGCTGTGGTTAATAGATTCATGAGTGTGCAGGAGGAAGCACTGTAGAATAAATCACTCTTCTGTAACCGCTGTCATTACATGGACAGCACAGTCCCCTGCGAGCTTTCGCACACACAGTTAGTATGAGATGATTGATGTCTGTCTGCATCGTTTTGAGGGATGGTTCAAAGAAGGTAATTGGACTTAAGACTGCCATGCTAAAAGAATGAAGCCCTTTTCCATGCCCACCTCCTACACAGAGTTAGTGATAATAGAGAAGTCAAGGAGGTCTCCTCTTGAGTTTCGTAACCCCATTAATTAAAGAATTTAAGAACCAACTCCAACGGAAGCTCAAGGACAATTTCATTAGAGTTTACAAGATAAACCTCCAGGGCAGTGCAAGCAAGCTGTAAACTTCAGGAAGAGAACAGAGGAGAGAGGGAAAGGCCATACCATTTGAACTAAGCAGGCGTGCGGGTCAGACACACGGCATCCACACAGCAGGAGAGGTCTTTGGTGAAAGAGTAAACTGGAAGTGTTAGGGGAAAAAGGGAGGCAGTGCAAAGGAGGCAGGCTTAGAAGCATCATGGACGGGCCCTCAAGTGACCCCACTAGGGGAAGGATTCCGAAATGGAACAGGACAGTGTCTTATTACAGGGAGGATGGTTCACCTTTCTCTGTAGCATGGTGTAAGGTGAGTCTGCCTCTTCCCTGAGGGGTGGACTCTTGACTGGGTGATTGGCCCACCCCATTGGAATGTTAGATTTCCAACCAGCACAAAGATTCTATTCTCTTAACCAGAATGACTTGCCCCTTAATGATCCCTTATTACTACTCGAACAACAGAATCCTTGGAAGTTCTCTTAAGACTCAAATGTCCTAATGCTGTGACCTTGCAGATCCTCATGTAGTGACTCTCAACCATAAAATCATTTCATTGCTACTTCATAGCTGTATTGTTTCTAATGTTATGAACTATAATGTAAATATCTGATATGCAGAATAACCAATATGTGACCCAGTGGGTGTTGAGACCCACAGGTTGAAAACCACTGTCTTAAGTGATGATTTGGACTTTGTGACATTCTAGTTTTGACCACCCATTTATCTATGCTGGGGTGAGCTGTCCAGTGGCTGTATCTATAAAACCATACAACATCTTCAGGTACCATCTGAGAGGCTCCTAACCTGATTCTCTGGTATTTCTGGGTTTTCTATATCCTCCAGAGGGACTATGGGAGGACACACCTTGGGGACCCCTTACTAAGCTGCTCATGGGATGACTCACATGACCTTGCTCTACTCAGTTTTGATAAGGAGTGGCTCATGAAATGACAGAGGAGACAGGAACAATGAGTTTCACCTTTACAGCACTTCTGTGGAATTATCTCCATATCCTTTGGTGTCCCTTCCTCTCCCGGCCTGCTCCCTACACCCCAATGTATCAGAATATCTATTTTCTCTACAGCGTCTTCTCATTGCGTCTCTGTGTCCACATAGCATGCTTCACAGGAATGTTTGCTGCCTGAAGAGAACTGAGTTGAGTTGGCTAGGCTTGGCTTTTTGGAATGTGCAGAAGTAGATCTGGGGGGTGCACTTTGGCACACCAAGAAAAAATAAAGAGATTCTGAATAATTCTCATTCTAGACAGCTCTTCCCACGGCCGTGTCATCACTGGGCGATCATGTCAATGTCCAAAGAACAATGATAATTTCTTTTCTGTGTTTCTTTGGCAATGAATTATAATCTCCCCACTCTAACACTGTTTTCTCAGTCTCAGTATATATTTGGGATGAAGAAGAAGGAAAAGGCAACATCTTCAAAAAGTGTAAGAGAAACACTCCATGACAAGTTTCTGCTGTGTCTGGTACATTGAGCAAATACAAGCTCTCCTTCCCCCCTTAACTGAAATCCAAATAGAACCCACACCACAACCCTGCATGTTAAATACATGCACACGTGAGGATTTCACACAGTGGCCTGAGTTACAGAGGTAAATTTGTTCCCCAAACAAACTATTATAAATTTAGGCGAGAAAATAGCATGATTTCCAGGAGTCTATAAGACTGTTTGTTAAGTGCCTTTTTTCTTCTATAAATGTTTCCAATCCCCATCCTTCTCATCAATTTCTATGTGCTTGATGTGGTTTTCTAGGGAAATTCTTGTATCCCACAAGAACTTCATAACGCTGGTGTCACAGACATTAGCAGCCAAACATTCTACCCCAAGAATGTTCCAGCTGTTGGTTCAACCACTAAATCACCCTGCAGTGAGATGTCTAGACCTCATGATTCTACTCAGAAGTTGTTCTGTGCAGAGGCAGAGCTGGATGTGGGCAGAAATTGAGGTCTAGAACTCGCCACAGCACAAAATGCAGGAATATGGTCTCAATTTCATTGTTTCATTTTAGTTTTGAGTATTTAGTGGTTAGACAATGCATCTTGTACTGAGAAGTTATTTGCCATGTTGCTGCTACACTCCCTTCCACCCCCTTCCTCCTTCCCTCCTTTTCTTCCTCTCTCTCTCCCCTCTTCTTCCCTCCCTCTCTCTTCCTATCCTCCTCTCCCCCCCCCGCCCGTGTGTGTGTGTGTGTGTGTGTGTGTGTGTGTGTGTGTGTGTGTGTCTGCACCAACTGACTTTGTCTTGGGTCAAGGAACTGTATAAGGGACAGCTTCCAAGCTAGGTCCCATTTCCCACCCCATGAAACCTTTTCTAAATGCCTAAACCCACTCCTCAGATTCCTCATCTGCAGATGAAGTTTGGACTCCACAGTCCCACAAGCTGCTCCATCTAAGGAAATGTAAGGCTGGGCTTACCTCTACCGCAACTCCCCCACACTCATACCCCCCCCCCTCCCCGTCATGGATCAGCACAGAAAGGGGCAGAAAGAGCTAGATAAGTCTTGAGTGAGAACTGAGTGGAATTGAACCACACACTTAATTCCTCTGTGCATTCCCATTTAATTCTATAGACTAATAGCATCACTTCCGTGAGCCTTTCTGTTCTAGCATTCTGTTCAGCATGGTAGTCACCAGCCACGGATAGTTGCTAAGTTCCTAAAATGTGGGAATGTTCCTAAAATGTTCTCCACATTTTTAATTAGCATGAGAAAGTAATGTGTAGCATCTTTAGTATCTTGTATTGTTTGCATAGATGTTCTCATGCTCTAGATGAGTTAGGGGGAATGCAAAGTTACCGACACTAACTTCAACTACTTAGCCCTGCTTTTCTACTGTGGCTTTCAGAAAACTTCAAGTGTCATATGTGGCTCACATTATATTTCTGTTGACTGGTAAGAAGCTTGGTGTTTATTAAAGATACTGTTGAGATGAAAGAACAGATTCCTAGAGTTGTCTGCAGTGGACATGGGACATGTGCCATATGTGCTTCTAATCTGTGTGTGCACACATGTGAAGCTTTGCATGCACACATATGCGTAAGACATCTTTAAAAAAGAAAGATTATTAGAGAGTCATTGTTAACTGTCTCTGTTCTCCAGTCATTAGTGCCATTTGCTTACAGTCTTTGACCTACAGAAATACAGGCTTTGGCTAGTGCAAGTTATGGATCAATGTAGATTACCCGTTTCAGCCTTACATCTGTTCGGGAAATATGGAATATATGATTTGTACATTTATATTTGTAAACTCATAACAATATGAAAACATAAAGTTATTCAGGTTAAGAAATGGCTTCATGAACCTGCGTATAAACACACCCACATAAAGTACATGCATTAAGGGGATCTGGGGTAAAGGATGCTGCCGTGGTCCTGTTCACTCAAGTGTCTTTAGTGTGCTGAGATATATGTGATAAGTCATGTGATCTCCCCATATTCCTTTGACTCTGAGTTCCAGTTGGTCTTTATTTTAAATTCATCTTCTCCCATAGGTATATGTTTGATCACAGAGTTTTTCTCTGATGAATATGATAATCTAGCTCAGTATGGGCAAATACTAGCATGAACATACCCTGAAATTTAAACAAATTGGATGCAGATCTTAGCCCATACTGATTCTTACTAATGCATACAAGTGTAACCAAGTGTGCTTTGTACACACACTCCAGTGCAGAGTGAAAAATTAATAACAGGCATCACACTGCTTGTGTTTGAACCCCGAGTTTCCTACTACGTGGTTGTGAGGTGAGGAAAATGAATGAACCTTTCTGAACCTGTTTCCTCCTCTCTGAAGTGGAACTGACGGTAGTTTTATCTCCCCCAAAGGATATATATGAGGCTTATTGAGGCTAATTCACTTAATGGCATTAATTCTCAGTCTGGCAAGGAGAATGTTCCCCAATAATGCGGGCTCTTGTTTTCTAATTATGGATGTACCTATGAAAGGCAGAATAGGCATTTTAAGTGTAAATAATGTCCCATGGACTCTCTGTAACAGGTGGCATATGCCTCTATTTGAAGACACACAGAAAGCTCCAGTGGAGAGTGAAATTTGTTTCAAACAAAAGAGAATTTGGCAAATACACATGAAGGCTGGACAGGTGCTGACAGCAAGCTTTCTCAGAGGAGGTGGAGAAAACCAAGGCTGAGATAAAAGACAGAGTGAGAGTCACTCAAGTGAGCACCACACGTGTCTGCGCATGCTCACGTCTAGACACAACCATTATTCCATTGTGTGTTACGTGTCTGTCCATTTAGGATGTAGGTGGGAGTCATTGTGTGTTATTGGGAGTCATGATGGCAATTTTAAGTGGTTCTCCTTAGTTTGAGTCACAGTCAGCTTTGAAAGATCGAAGTGCTGTTGGCATCCTCTTCATGTATGACAACCCACACTTCACTGCCGCTCTCCAACTCAAGAGTGATGTGTTTTGAGACTCTTGTCCTCTCCTTCCAACTCTTGTATCTGCTTCTTCTTCCCTCCAGAAATTTCTCCTTTCTTCCCTTCCACCCAAAACTTGTATCTGGACCACAGCTTTCTACATTTGAAATAGTTTCTCAATTCCAAAAGTCACCATTCTCCATGAGGTTTTTAAAAGCATGTTTTATGTATTATTATTGTGCTCATATGGTATATGTATGCATGTAGGCCCATGTGTCCCACAGTGGAGGTCAGATGGCAGCTTTGGGAGTCTGTTCTCTCTCTTTCTGTGGCTTCGGGGAATTGAAGTCAGCTCACCAGGCTTATACAGCAAGAGCTGTCTACTTCCTAAGCAGTCTTGCTGGCCCTCCATGCGGTCTTCTCATAGATGAGAGAGTGGAAGCTTCTAATTCCTGCCATTGATTTGCAGTGAAACCTTGCTTCATGTATGCTTCTAAGATTGTCATGAAGCCTGAGTGAAAAAATGCAGAATAAAGTGCACTGCTGGACACACAGCAAGTCTCCTGAGATGTCAGTCAGAACTAATGACCTCAGCCCTTTGATCTGCACTAACCCAACCTTTGCCTGTCTTCATCTGGTTTTATTTAGCATAGATCTCAATGTGTCCCTTGTTCTCAGTACCACTCTCGTTAGTACCCCTGGAGTCACACCTTCCTGATTATGTCCTGTCAGACTACCTTGGAGCTATTTTTGGTTTGGGTTTTCTCTTTTCCTTCACTCCTGATGACCCCGTTCCTCTTGCCAGCTAACCCCCTTCTATGTTCATGTCTCTTACACTGTGTCTCTGTGTGACCTAACAAGTTTCCTTAGGGTTGCTTACTCGAAGAAGGCCACACCACTGAAGAAAAATGTCCTACTCCCCCAAGCCACCATTAACTGGGGCTAACTCCTAAGGGGATTTTTTGGGAGCCACACCCTCCTCCTCAACAAGCTGTTGATAGTTCCCACCTGTGCATATCATATCATGTGCCAGTAATTGCAGCAGCTGTGAGTTTCCGACTACAGCATTGTGTCTTGCTTGCCCAGTCTTCATACGACTCCATTTCTTACTCCACTCTTACGTTTCCTTCCCCTTCTCGTGTGATGTTTCCTGAACTTTGCAGAGCTATGGATGCCCCGTTTATGCTGAGACTCAAGCTGTCACTTACTCTCATCACTTTGAGCAGTGATGCGCCGCTGCAGTCACCACACCAAGGCTGGCATTCCTATAAAAACAACGTCACACTCCAATGGTGAATGTCAACTCAGCCTGGGACTGGGAAATTTGGCAGAGTCCTCCCTTAGCTCATAACCATGCACCTCTGTGTATTGTTTTGCCCATTTCCTGTGAAGAGAGTCTAAAGATCCTGTGTAGCCTCGTCCTAACCTGCCCCACAGATTACTATCTTTTATCAGATGGCTTTGACTCCTTCCACAGACCCCCAGCTTCCTGCCTCCTCTGTCTCTACCCATCCCCTCTTCTTCTCTGAGTTCTGTAAGAAATGGGGCCATCTCAATCACAAAGCCCTGTTAGCATACATATTTGTTAAGCAAAGGCAGGGTATAGTGCTCTATGAGGGAAAAAAATATTTCTCTTTCCTGTGATTAATGTCTCAATAAGCAAGAGAAAAGAATTCCAATATGAAAATCATCTAGAAAGTATTTAATCACATAGGTATAAGATGTTTTAATTATGTTCCTGCTTACACAAACTTGAAGATGTTTTGAAATGACAGAAGAATGCTATGTTGAGAAAGTTGATTTATAATATTATTAGTTATTACTGATTTTACTAATGAATTTTGGAAAGATGTTCTTCTTCTGAGCTTAGGGATATTTCTGTGTACCTATATAAACACATGCATGGGTATGTGTGCATTTTTGTAATTGGCTGGTGTGTCGCCCGTTTATCTAAGCATTCAGTTCTACAGCCTAACTATGCTGTAGATACATTTGATTCTGAGATGCTCTGATTATGTAATGTAGTGACACATCCCAAGCGTGCTTAATGCCCTTGAAAATTGCAGCATCTCTGATAGAACCTTCCTCAGCAGCGTTCTTCCAGCAAAGGCAAATCTCATCTTCTTGAGGATAAACCAAATTGCATGTATCCTGACCATTAGTTGTTTGAATATTGATTGGCGTAATCATCATTTGTTGGATCTCTGCTGGACCAGGCACAGCTAAGTGAAGGAAGGGAAGTGATGAGCAGTCGCTTACTAAGCCGAGTTATAAATAGTGACTTGAGGGGAACAAAGAAGGAGCAGGCCTCTGGGGTTGGGGTATCAGGGCAGTGCAAGCCGAAGCTCACCATTCTACCCTGTAACATACATTGCCAGGTCAGGAAATCATGGTGTTCCCATGCTAGAGCTGTAAAGGGCTGCTTCATGCCAGCCGCCCTGCATCATTCATGTGCCTCCTTTTTGACTCTTAACTGCCTCTCATCCATCCCAGCTCACATGGCATTTGCTTCTCTGTGTGCTCTGAACACTGATATGTTCCTTTAGTTACAGAACCTGATCTACCACCAGTGGATGAAGAAATAATGTGCTCTTAAATGACGCCATGGGTGCAAAGATAAATTTCAGATTAACTCCTTCATCAGCTGGCTTTGACTGAGTCCCAGACATATCCCATGTAGTCTATGGTGGTCTTGCTAGTTCCCTCTGATCCGCTATCACTGCTGATGGCATGGCAGCAGCTGGAACACAGCCTTGCAGGTATTGAATCCTCTCAGAGACTGAGGTGGTCACATGTGCACCTGAATTGCTTTTCCCTTTCTGCATGGCATGTGAGGATGAGCTGTAAATTCTCTGGTGCTACCCTTTCTGGATAATGGCTGGGGCTTTCAGATGCTATTATGTTCATTTTCTCCTGGCTTCTGGGATCCCTCACCTGCCTTCTCCCCTTCCCCACCTGTACCATCCACGCTTCTTGGATGGGTTCTTCTCTTCACCTGATTCTAGATATCGATGTGCCCCAGGGCTTTATCCTGAGTCACCTAGGGATAAATGATGCATAGTGGTTGGAGAGAGCCTTTTACAGCTTCGGCATAGGAATGCCATGATTTACTGAGCCTGGAATGTGGGTTAAGAAGGATGGAATGGGAAGCTTTGGGGTTGCACACTGTGCAGATATCGGACTCCAAAGACCTGATGGACTTTGATGACTTTACCCACCCTCATGGCTCCCATGCCTTCATGCTAATCACTGTCAGATTTACCCCTCACCTCTAAGTTCTAGGCTGGTGCACCTCTCTTCTTGCTTTGTGTCTTCACTTAGTGTCTACAAAACATTCTAGCCTTAGCATCTCTCAAGCAGAACCAAGGATTTATTCACCCTTTTCCCATCTTTTTTTTTTTCCCATATCAGTGTTTGTAGCATACAAGGACAAAGGACCACTAATGGTGAAGAGGGTCTCTTGGTGGGATCCAACATTCCTGCACTGTGGTTGCTTGGAGGGGCAGGTGAAGACCATTTCTGTGAAGGAACAAGGGCAGTTCTTCTATTGTAGGACCCACATCATGGCAGGGGCCTCTAGTTTTCAGGATGCTCCTATGTGTTGGTTGTACTAGAATGTCTGGTGCAATCCCTGTGTCCATATAAAAACTCTGACAGTCACAGAATTCCTTCTAACAAGCCTAAGCAAGTCTCTATTCTTTTTTATTTGTTTTTCATAATTTGGATATTAGTGAAAATGAATGTACCTATAACATTAGACCAGACTGCATTAGACTACCCCAGCTATTATTTTTTTGCATGTGTTTCCCATTTTAATCCCCCCTTAGTCATGCAAGGAAAATAGCATAAGCGTGTTTTTGCAAACTGAAGGAATGCTTGGGCAGTGACTGTATTTGCATAGAGTGATCCTGGAAACCATGCTCCTTTACTCTGCCACTCTGCTCCAGTGTGCTCACAAAACCAAGCATCTAGAGGATGGTGAGACGCCGAGTCCTCCTGTGCCACTGTGGCCCTTCCTCTGTCCTTGCAGCATCTTTGGCAGACATCCTCAGTTTGCATGCTACTCAGTGGTGTGCAGTGTCCTCAGCAGGCAATCCCTCAGTTAGGCAGACATCTCCTGCTGAAGTTGGGATGCCAAAGGCCCTCCCAGTCTCCATGGGAGGTAATGGAAATCTTGAGAAGTCTTTAGGTCATTGAGAGGTTTCCCTTGATGGGTATTGGAGGGTCCTGGCTCCCTCTCTGCACTCTCTTTGATGTCCTGGCTGAAGGAGTGAGCAGTTTGCTCTCCCATCCTGCCCTCCATCCATCCCACCAGAGACACAGAACTATAGGGGTGCCTGATTATAGATGAGACCCTCCCAAACTATGAGCCAACTGTTTGCCTTGATCATTTTGTTACAGTGATGTGAAGCTAACTACCATAATTTCCTAGGACTTCGGATCCTGTGTTTTCATTGTTTGCTTGTCATGATGTCATCAACCCCATCATCCTGTCTTAAATGTAGAAAGGAGGCAATGGAAGTTTCATGGGAGAAAGCGTTGATTCCCTCAGTTTTCTACAGTCACAGTGTTCAAACTGGCTTTGCCTCTGCTTTGGAAGGGAAGCACACAATCCAGAGAAGAGAAAAGTTCTGTGAGACACCTCCAGGTTTGATGGCACTGTTCAGAATAGGGTCCACTCTCCACAGTCCTAGCTCACTCATGCCAGCTTCTTGGAAATGTAATTCCTCACCCTGGAGGGTGAAGGTGTTATTTATTTTTAGTGCTGAGAAGTCAGCGTTTGGGCAATGGTCTATCCCAACATCAATGTTTGGGCAAAGGTCTGTCCCAACATCAGTGTTTGGACAAGGGTCTGTCCCAACATCAGTGTTTGGGCAAGGGTCTGTCCCAACATCAGTGTTTGGGCAAGGGTCTGTCCCAACATCAGTGTTTGGGCAAGGGTCCATCCCAGTATCATTAGAACATGAGTCATATATACTGCTTCACCTTGAATGTCTGAAATAACCTAATTTGTTTTCTGTGTTTAAACTATAAACCATAGCAATTAGTGGGTAAGAAAGAATTAATCAGGCCATTTAGTAATTACAAACACACTTGAATTTTCTGCTGTTTCATACATTGGTGATGAGCAGTTTAAGCCTATTAAACAATTGAGACAATTGCCGTGGAGCTGATCATAATGGTTCTTTTAGTAATTTTATTAAAACTGTGCAAAAGATTTCAATATTTGCAGTACTTTTAAAATAAATTCCTAAACCCGGTTAGCAATGCTCGCCTTTGACATTGCCAAAATAGGAATCCCCTGAGGAAGCTTTATCAAAATATGATTTAATTTGCCTTGAACAATTCATAGATTGTATCAAGAAACCATTACAATAATTCCATCATAGACCTTGTGTGACTTTAAAAGACCAGTTCATGGTACTCATTTTACAGGAAAGAAACCAAAAGGAGGAGCAAAGTCAAGTCTTTTCATTTTCTGTGTCCAGGTCCAGCACTAAGTGGTACCACTGCTGAGGTCTCAGGACTTCCACTTATGGATAGTGGTACTTGGCGTGCACAGGGCGCGGTTGAGGAGCCCGTGCTGGAGGGTTAATGATGTCAAGTTGTAGTAGTATTGGTTTTGTGCCCTTGCCTCTTATCTTGGCTCTTTACATTCACAACCCTGCTTGCTGTCATGGTTCTACTCTCTCTCCCTCTTTTGCTTTTTATTCTGCCCTGCTTCTGAGTCCCCATTTCTTGGCAGAAGGCCGGCAGCTCAGAGCTGATCATTCAGACTAACTGAAGCACAGCTGAAATCAGATCTGGTTCCTAGTTACTTCTTTCCAGTGGGAGCGCTAGATTGGGACCACCTCAGTCCCTTTTCTCTGTATTCATCCTTTAATGAACCAAGCTCTGCCTTCGCCAAGTATATCAAATATTCTCCTCTTCCCATATATTTGATTTTCCCGGGCAGGTCCTGAGAGGTACTAGGCTGCCCCATGTACATAAGATCTGTGTTTAGTGCTGATGACATCTCTGAAGTCCCCAGTCCCTCCCTGGTATTACTGAGGCTGTAAGGACATAGCCCAAACCCATACTTCTTAGGCTAAAAGGATAGAGATGAGAAATGAATGTTGTCACTTCTCTAACAACTCAGGCTTCAGCTGTGTGGAAGAGAACATCTCTAATGATGCTGCAAATGGTCCAAGATGCATTGGAGATGAAGGCATAGCTGGGCGGGATGCTGATGGTGAAATGCGCACCCAACACAGGCTTCTAGAGACCTACTAAGCTTGCCTGCAAACACTACTGAAGGACAAAGATCTTTGGCAGAATTTCTGTTCCAGTTCAGGCAGATTGGGTACACAGTTACAATCTACCAGGGTTGTGTGCTGTATGACACTCAAACAGACGTGATGGGAAACCAAGTGACCTGATCTTTAAAAAAAAAAAAAAAAGTGAATACAATCTGTAAAGCAGGAGATGCAAATGAGGAATAATATGGGGTGGATTTTACGGGAAGGCATTTCAAACTGTGGAAGTAATCTATGTCATCCAGACAAAACTCTTCACTTGCTTACTGCTAAGTGGGTTTTCTGTGTTTTATGGGAAGTTCACTAAGAGTTTGACTTTGGGGCTCAGGTGTCCTCAAATACCTATGTTGGGGAGACTTGGCACTCAGGCTGGTAATCTTGTGGGGCAGTTCAGCTTTTAGGAGGTGGGAGGTCTGTAAGCTGTTAGAAGAGTATCCTTAGGGAACTTGGAATCTCTCTCTCTCTCTCTCTCTCTCTCTCTCTCCTTCCTCCCTTCCTCCCTCCCTCTTTCTCCCTCCCTCCTTCTCTCTCTCCCTCCCTCACTGAATCCTTCTTTCCCTCTCTCTCCTTCCCTCTCTTCCTCCCTCCCCCTCCCTCCCCTCTCTCCCACCTTTCCTCCCACTTCCCCTCAATGTTGCGGTGAGCCCTTTTGCTACCACACACTTCCACCATATTCCTCCTTGACACAGGCACAGGGAATGAAAGCATCTGACCCTAGAATGAAGTCTCTGAAATGATAAGCCAAACAAATGTTTATACTTGACAATGTGACTGTCTCTGGTCTTGTATTACAGGGTCAGAGAACTAATTAACATGCTGAGTTACAAGAATTTTCTTCCACAGTTTGAAAAGAGGTTCTGGCTGGGTCATTCAGACTGGCGTAGAACTTGCTACACAGCCCACACTGGCCTCGAACTTGAGACTTCCTGCTTCAACTTCTCAGCCTCTGGGATTATAGGCTCATGGTTCTATGTCCAATATCAAAATATACCTTTTACAGAAAATTTAAAAAGGCTTTTCACTAAAAAGCACATTCCTAGCTCTAGGGAAATTATATCTCATTGTGTCCCAGCTTACTGGCCAGATGTGTCACAGCCACGTTCTGGGAAAGGATGGAGAGGGGGCCAACCCCTCAGCTGGATCCTACACTCATCTGCTCCAGGTCTGTCTGACTTCTTGCTTTAAATAGCCAAACTTCTATTTTTCACTTTGCAGCTTGTCTATGCCATGATTCTCGAGGCTCAGACATGACGGAGATCAAATTTTGGAATGTGGGTCAGAAGTTATGTCCTGTAACAATTCTTAGACTGCACATTCTTAATTAAGCCAAGCTATTCCTACACCTCAGGCTCTCCCAAAGCTCCAGGATAGCACCACTAGGTTTGTATTCTTGTCAGATATTGCAAACACAGACTGTGGCTGTCTAATGGCCAGTACCAATTGAACAGAACATTTCTACTATGTAAGCTCACTGTAAGTGGGCGGCTCATTCAAAGAAGCCAGACTAAAAGTCTTGGGCCACTGGTAATGTAATGGGCTCTGTGTCAAGTCTGAAGGTAAGTGCTTCGTTGTTTTGGGGAAAGTCACATACACAAAGTCTCTTCCCTTGCTTCCTAGGTCTCAATTATTTCTTCAGGGGAACGCAAAAATGCCCTTCATCTTTGGTGCCTGCATTAGCTTTCTATTTATAACAAAACCCCTTACATAACCAGCCATGGTCATGTGGACTCACTACCTCTGAGCCTGAACAAGTACCATATGAGGGAACAAAGCTATTTACTTCATGGCCAGGGGGAAATAGAGGAAGAGAAAGAGTGCTCCAGTGACCTGAAGACCTCCCCATAGGCTCCTCCCCTAAAGGGGTGTGGCCACCTATCTGTAGTACCAAACTGGAGATCAAGTTTCTGGCACATGCATCTATTGGGGGGGCATTTCTGATCTGAACTGTGGCATTGTCTCTGAGTTAACTGTCATCAGTATGTTAGAAATGAGATGGATGAAATATAGTTGATGACTCTCAGAGACTCATGGAATGCTGCTAGGTGTTTCCGAGGGCCTTGTCTAGTTCTTTGTCCCATTCTGTTTCCCAGAGTCTAAGGAAAAGCTTCTATCACTGCTTTTCTCTGTTCGCCAACGAGCAATGAAAGCCCTTTCTTGTCTTGGTCACAGATGTACCATCATTGCCATCAAAAGTGCCTGAAAGGTACATTCATGGTCTCCTACCTAAGTGCAGCCTGAATTCCACCAGCAGCATGTCATATTGAAGGTGATAAGCATACTCAACCTGTGCACAGAAATGCAAGTTTGGCTCTACTATTTTTTTTTTAAACTTTTCCCCTCAAGGCATCAGCCATGAGCTAGAATAAGTGCAGAGTCTGGATGACATGCATTAAAAATAGCAAGACCATGAGAAGATGACTCAACTGATACACTGCCTATGACCCCCACCCACAAATGGTAGACACACATCAACTTGATGTCACACACTTACCACTGACCTTCATTTGTCTATGGATTTTTTTCTGGTCCCTAGGGCACATTTTGCTATTCTTTCAGCATCCAGAAGTGTCAGAGAATGAATGGCTTTTCCTTTCCACACCATCCTTCCATTAATGACTAATAGAGATGATATAGGAAACCTCAGCTCCTCCCCTCCCTTGTGGGGTCACTAAGAGATCCCAGTAAGGGGACTTAACCTTACCCATGGAGCTCACTTCCTGAACACTTGTCCCTGACTGTCTTATCCTGTTCCCTCATTGGTGTTCCCTGAACTTGCCTCTAGAATCAGCCTACATCAATTCCTTGAGTGAGTTTGTAGTGGGAATTCTTTCCCACTAATTAGCCTTGTGGTATAAGCACTTAAAAGGTGGGGGGGCATCGAGCCCCTTCTTATTGGAGTGGATTCAGACAGCTGGATCCATTTGCTCCTGGGCAGAATTGATGGTGACTATTCACGTGAATCTGCTGTTCATGTGGCTCTGTATTAGTGAGTGTATCTTTCCCTTTATTACTTTAATAAATCCTTGTTACTTCCTTAAGCAGAATCATGTGGATTTCTCATAACATGAGTCAGTTCTGGTGAAACCTAGACACCGCCATTGTACCACACTGGGGCTTGTGGCAAGACTGTCTGAGCAGGCCAGACCTTAACATCTCTTGTGCTTCCCCTCTGACTTGAACCTTGGGCATCTTCTTTCTTCTGTATATGCTGAGATCACGTATAGATGCACAATTAAAAATGACAGCATAGTTTCAAACGTCAGGAAACTAAAGGAGTTGGATTTAGAAGCATCAAAACATGCTCCAGAGCTCTACACTGAGTAGTTCAGGATTTCTGTCAACACAAACTATAGTCTCTTAAGTGACATGTAAGCCACCATTCCATCCTGGCCACCTGGAGCAGCAGACTGGTGTCAAGTAGTGTTATTTACACTTGCTTTCTTCATCTTCTGGCGGAGTTGTCTGTGAGCATTCAGTTTCCCAGAGCATGCGCCTCTGGGGCTCTCATTGGCACTGGGAACCTCACCTCCCACTCACTGCCTTTGTTCTGCACATCCCGGACATAATGTTTCCCTTTCATTGAAATCAGGCAGATATTCTCAAGTATGTAAGTGTTGAACATGGAAAGTTCTATTAAGATCTGTTCCGAGTATATATTTGGCTTGTCTCAGCACACGTGCCAGCGGCAGAAACTGATCACCAATAGTGTATGGGAGGCAGTGGTGAGTTCGTTTCGGAGCATCCAGCCTGTTGCAGTCACCCCTACTAGTGCAGGGAGAGCGGTCAGAGTTGAGGAAGTATCCCAGTGCTTGACCCAGGCCATGACTGATATTGTTCGCTTTCCCATTTCACACCCCTTGTCTGTAACAAAGCAATGTGTGGAAGGACACGTTCTGTTTAGAGATGCAGAACGTGGGGTTAGAGATGCAGCTCAGTTGGTAGTGTGCTTGCCAGACATGCACAAGGCCCTGAGTTTGTTTCCCACCATCACATAAACTAGGCGTGGTGGTAATCCTGTAATCCCAGCACTTGGGTGGTGGAGGCAGGAGGATTATAGGTTCAAGATAATCCTCTGCTACAATAGCAAGTTTCCAATAGACTGGGGTGCATAAGACCCTGTCTAAAAAGTAAATGCATTAAATTAAATTATTTTTTAAAAGCAAAAAGAAAGCATTTTATTGATCTTAGGCTTCTTCAGTGGACGCACATTCAACAATCCATTTGCGTCTGTGAATACAATCTGGTGATCCATCCTTTCAATGGGCAGCTTTTCCTCCGCAGTCTGCCCTGAGTTTTGTTGCATGGGATCATTGCTTCCACGCCTAAGTATCTTACATCCGCATGCAGCCCTATTCCCGTAAGAAAGCCTTGGCAACCTTAGAGTGTGCCCAAGTTAAGTGCTGAAAGAACGCTCAACTCCTCCATGACTTTCTGCTTTATTTTATTTTAGATTTGTATATATCTTCTAAGCCCTGAAATAGAAGGTACAATGTTCTTACAAAGTGACCCAGCATTCTGTGATAACATTTAGAATCTTCCTTTAGAACTAATTTCTGCTATTAAAATTGTAACAACTCTGAAGATAACCTTTAGGTTAAAGTATTATAAATGGCCCGTATTCAAACTTTGGTGGCCACATATTTGCGACATTTCAAAAGCCCTACCTGTACCCTAGCTTCAGGGCTCAGTTATGTGAGTCTAAGGAGCACTTAGCTTTCTAGGAAACTCTTTGTGTAATCAGCATTGTGAAGCCTGTGCTATATAGTCCCTGGCTATGGTTGTTACCTAAATTGGTATTTAAAAAAAAGTCACAATGGAACATAGCGTGTATGTGAGGGGTAAACTTTTTGTAAAAAAAAGGTGCATGATGCAAAGGATGTAACGCTGTGTGTTGGTCTAAGAATTTGAATAAAGAGCAGGATAAATTCTTCTCAATGCAGGGCCTGGGACACAGCTTATGGTAAAGCACTTGCCTAGCACGCAGGAGGCAATTCCCTTACTACTACTGCAAAAAAAAAAAAAAAAAAAAAAAAAAACTATTAAAATAAATTTGAGCTAAAGCTCAGGATCTAGTAACAGTTCAGACTTTTTTCCCTGATAAATTTACTACTAATCAGTACTTGTTTGTGAGTCTGGTGTTTTCTTTTCTACACCAAAGGCTAGAAAAGCCAAAGTTTGTAAAAGCTGCAGCTTTCCTCAAACATACTTTTAACGACAAATACTTTATTTTTTCTTTTGTACTTAATCCAGAAAAAGGGTTGTGAGCCAAGGGCTCTTAGCTTATTATAAAGAGGCTTCAATTTAAAGCTGCATCAAGTCCTTCTTAGAAGCATGCTTATTTCTCGATTCCCTTGAAAATAGAGCTGGAGGCAAGATTTTAAAAGCTGTTACTTGGTTTGCAAAGTCCAAACCCTGGGCTGGAGAAGGGAAGGGGAAGATGGAGCACGTAGGAAGGATGTGCAACTGTAAGAAGTGATGCACACAGCCTGCTGCTGCTGCTGCTGCTAAGCAAGAAGAAGACATAGGGGTGCCTCTCAGTTTATGCATCACTTATGTCTGTCTGTGCTCAGGGCAAATCAGCCTCATGGAAGTTAGGTGTGCTCATACTTTCAGGTTGTAGTCTGCGAGTCCTTTGGTGGCTGGTTGGAATGCTAGATTTCCTAACCGCAGCCAAGTTTGTTTAGCTGCAGCAGAAGGTACATGAAATTCGGTGCACATAGTCCTAAGGCAAGAATCTTAATGACTCACCGTGTGTGGACATCAAGTCAGAAAACTGTCTAGGTTAGGAAATCCAAGAGGGTTTGCATAAGGTGCACACGTAGACAGAAGGCAGAAAAAAAGCTGTGGGATGGAAAGAAGGTGGGAGGGGAAGGGCCAAAGCCTAGGTAGGCCACTTAAATTGGCAGGTGGAGAGCTGAGTTAGAGAAGGATGGAGTAGAAATACCATTAACTAGAGCATGGGAATGGGAGAGTGTATACAGGAGGGCAATGATGGGGATAAGGCAGAAAGGACACTTTTAGAGATAGTGAGGTGGAGGTTCCCTCCAACAAGGATGACATTTATACACTGAATATGCTAATCTGGAGCTTGGAACAAGTCCAGTACTGGCTGTTTGGACATCAGATCACACACACGAAGGTACAGCTCAGGTCCACAAATTGGTCAGGCTGGGGATAAGGTCATGAGAAAAGAAAGGCTAGCCGGTGACTAGAAGAATACCAGCCTATGAGGAAGGCCTATTGCTTATCCATGGTAAGGAATGACCTAAAAGGAAACAGGAAGACCTGTTAATGGCACAGAGCAGAGATTTTTCAGTTGTCGTTGTGAGTAACTAATTTAACACAGGACCTGATTCACTGCCCATAATTGGTGTGGACACATAACTGCTCTTGGCTTCTGTAATGTGACCCCAGAGCAAATGTACTGCCACTCAGCACACACATGAATAACAACATGAACAAGGATAGTGAGTGGGTGTGGCCTATCATGACTGTACTCAGCATGGCGCACCAACCTCCACAATAACCCCATGATGCCAACAGCACCAAAGTCACCCTTGCAATGCAGGAAAATGGGCCTTGGTGGAGGCCAGGTATGTCACCTCTCCCCTGCTGGACCACGCTGCTTTGCCCTTGATTGTGGGTCAGCTCATACAAATTCTTGCTGAGAAATCATCTTTCTCACACACAGGTTCATTTCAGTCCCTGCTTCTTCTGGTTCAGGGATCCACTTAAGTTGATTGAAAAGGATGGCAGTAAAGTTTTATTGTTAATGTCTCATGAGAAACCATTTTTTTTAATACTTCAGACTTTTATTTTGCATTTTTACCAGTCTCTCTTACTAATCCTCAGAATAAGAAGACAACACAAATATTCTCTTTTGAAGGGAATCCTACATCGCTACAGTGTAGGATAGAATTATGTTTTTCTAAATGTCAGTACACACATTGAAATGTACATTTCAGAGACCAGATGCATCCCACAGATAATGCGTACATTTCTCAGGTGGACACAGTTAATGGTGACACACGGATGCAGTTTCAATGGACCACAACCTAAATAATGCTGTAGCTGACATGCTGGGCCTCTATTTTTGCCTTGAATAGATTTCTAACATTTGAGTGGAATATTTATGTGCTTATGCTGAAATGAAAGAGCACAGTCACGTAAGCTATTACATGGTCCATTAAAATACCACTTTCAAGTGACTCGACAACAGAATTTTCTACATCTTTTGCATTTGCAAAAGGAACCTTTCAATTAAGCCACGACCCCTATTCCCAGAATGCAGAACTGAAAAATGCAGGTGTTGCTTTAGGTCTTTCTGAAATGCTAAGTGTGTTTGTCACATAGAGATGAAGAGAAGTCTGTTCACAGGCACCATGTATGGACCTTGAGCAAAACATGGGGAAAGCCCTTAGGCCTGAGTGTCACAAAGCTACATTTTTTTTCTAGTGTCCATCTCTTGTCAGTTCCTTTTTTCTGTTTATAGAACCTGTGAATTTAAATCAAAGATCTGACCAAAGATTCAGAACACCCCATATCAGCATCAGATCTTAAGTCCAGGTGAGAGTTGGGCATTTCCCAGGGACAAAACCTGAGTCAAATTGTACCTGTGCATTGATGAATGACATCACTCCATTGACTCCAAATGAAGCAGGTCACAGGTCACATATTCCCACTTCAGTTGGGTCTTTTATCATCCAGAGTCCCTGATAGATGCATTGAAAGCAAGCATGTGGCTTGGTGGCTCACCCACTTGATGAGGACATATGTGTGTAACTGTCTTACTCTTATGGAAGAAATGCAACCCTGCACAGCTCCCTCCTAGAACCCATGATGGCTTTGTAACTGTGTGTCTACTTAAGGCATGATGCACTCAGAAGGGTTTATTAGTTTGATCTAATAAAAGATAAGTTAACTCTCAAATGCCCTTTATGCAGAAAGACTTTGTTCTGGTGGCCTTTACATTTACTCATATACTTGTTGGTGAGTCATTTCTTGGTTTTCTGGAATTATTATATAAAATGGAAGTTTTCTGAATTCTAGACTCCATATTGTGGTGGGCATTTATTTTTAGATTCCTTGTAATTTCATTTGTAAAGATAGGAAGGGTGTTCAGCCATTGGAACCTGTTACAATGACTTGGGTTCATCAGTGACATCTAATTAAAATCTGAGATGACACCTTACCTGGGCACTGTTTAAATAGCCAGATTGGGATGGGGGTGGGGGGCTGAGTTCTGAATCTGTAGCCATATGTGCCTAGTTGTATGGGAAATCCCATGACCTTTGTCCTCCCTGAATCTGGGCTCTGTGGGCTCCGTGCACACAGTGGGTATTTGTTAAACCTTCCCACACATGGTCTGATGAACAGTGAGGGTGAGAGACTTGCAGGAAGCCAAGGTCCAAACTTGCAAGTTTAGAGGAGTGAGGACAGGCAGACCCCAAGTCTATTATTCTTCAACTGAACCATAAAGGAAGGGCAGGAAAGAAAGACTAGGTGAGCCCAGAAAAGAAATCTCAGCTGTGATGTCATGAGCTTCTGCTGCATTTGTGTGTGTGTTGGTCAGGCACAGAGGGCTGATGCAGATTAGAGAACATGGATAGTGTCCATTGCACTGCACTCCAGGGAAGCCTGGGTGAAGAGACAGTACACAATGAGCAGAGGGCAGGTTAAATGATATCACCCATCTGTAGGGAAGCTCGAGGAAGAACCAGTGCACCAGTGGGCAGGTGAGCAGGGAAGATGACATCATTCATCAGCACACAGATATATACCTGCACAAACTGAGGGTGAGCATTTATAAATACTGTATTTGTCATTCCAAGTCTCTGAATTTTATGAGAAAACTTTCAGCTTGGATTTTATGTGTTTGCTTTCATTTTATTGTTGCGATAGTTAAATTTTTGTTGAGTTTTGTAAAAGTATGGTCTGCAGCATCATAAAAATTAAGTCATTAAGTTCTTCACTATAAGATACCTTGAGAAAAATTCTGGAATCATTTCTCAGAAAAGGACCCTTCTGGGGCTTGTTGGTGCCCTTGATGAAGGTTTTAGTTAAAGGGTTTTTTTTGTTGTTGTTGTTGTTGTTTGTTTGTTTTGTTTTGTTTTTAAAGCTGCTGAAGTAAAAGATGCCAAGCTTCAACTTTTCTCTATCTTGTAAAATTTCTGCCCTATAACCACTATGAGTTGGAGTCTCCAGTATTCCTTAGCATACACAGCAGCCCCAGGAGGCCCTTAGTTATTTGATCCATTTCATTGTTTCTCTGGAACTCAAAGTACCTAACCAATAATTCACACTGACAATGAGATCCATTTTCAGGTTCGTCTTTCCTGGAACTCTGTAGAGCTTTGTGGTCCCTTCATGTAGTCTACAGTGGAATAGCACAGAGATGGATATGAGGAGTGAGCACACTCCAGAACATGGACTCAAGCAGAGGACCATGTCAAGGAGCATCCTCTGGACTTGGAGAGGAACTGGGGTCTGATATACCTAACCTTTGACTCCTACAGAGGCCTAGCAGTCCAGCATGAGCCAACAGCAAGGTGAAGTCACAGCAGTAGTTATAGTTGCAGTGAGCTAGTGGAATTGGAGCACATTAGTCTCTTCTAGAGGTCAGCATGGGTTGGAGGATGCCAAGGACATGCTGGAACCACCACAGCAGGCAGGCAACTCAGCAGAGAAATGTAGGAACTCTGTACTAGCCAGCACCCAGACTAGACCTCCTTTACATTCTGTATCATGGTCTGATGCTATTGTTGGTCTGTGTTTTCTTGCAGAAGCTAGCATAGGTCAAGCCAGAGTGGAAGTCAGAACAACAGAATGCCTGAACACGAGACACATGACCTTCCTCATCTGCGGACTTTTGTCCTAAGGGGAATGATAGCTATTGGGAAAGTTGTAGAATAGGCTATATAGCTTTATTTATAATGGCAAAAAGCAGTTTTCTCTGTCATCTGCATGCTCAGCATTCCTCCATGCATGTATATATACACACATTTAGCAGCTGTGGGTAATTGCATAGAGATGATACCATTCCCGTGGGGCAGTTTCCAGCTTAAGTGAGGAGGGGTAAAAGCTAGGAAGAGTAAAATTGTGTTGTTGTTGTTTTTACTGTTTACTCTTTTGGGGGCCCATCACCCAGATCCCAAATAAAACACATGGAGGCTTATATGTCTTATGAATGCTTGGTCTTGCCTTGGCTTGTTTCTAGCCAGCTTTTTAAAACTTAAATTATCCTGTCTAGCTTATGTCTCTGGGCTTTTATCTTTCTCTTTCTGTATATCTTTTTTTTTTTTTTTTTTTTTTTTTTTTTTTTTTTTACTATTTATTCTGTGGCTTCCTGTATACCTAGATGGCTGGCCTTGATGTCCTCCACCTTTTCTTGCTCCTTGATCATTCCTCCCATATTTCTCCTTTTATTAATTCTCCTTCTATTAATTCCCAACTTATCCTTTCTCCTGCCTTGCTATTGGCCATTTAGCTCTTTATTGACCAATCAGGTGTTTTAGACAGGCAAAGTAACACAGCTTCATAGAGTTAAATAAATACAACATAAAAGAATGCAGCGTATCTTTGCATCATTAAAACAAATGTTACACAGCATAAACACATGCAACACATCTTCAAACAATATTGTACAACAAAATCGCACTGGTTTGAATAGATCAGGGGCAAGAAGAGTTACAGACTTTCCATGATTAGAGCAGACTGCATCCAAGTTAGGCAGAGGACACCTCAGACTGCATGAGAAAGAAGCATAGGTCAGAAGGGCACTGGTGCTGGGATGGAAGGTTCTTTTAGGCTGAGGGACAGGAGCTAGTATACTCCACCCTGTTCTTCTCATGCATTGTGGCCACCTCCACATACATTCCCACTTGGTGTATGTTCAACCACCTCCACCTGCTTCCAGGCACAGCTCCAGGAAGGAAAGCTACAAGGAAGCCACTGTAGCTCATCCAAAGGCAATTCTTCCCACACTTCAATTCCAAGCCCCAAGAAGATGATATTTCCCCCATAATCATCTTTACTTGGCTTGTTGTCTTGTGTTTGCTTTGACCTTTGAATTTTTCAATGTGATGCAAAATTATCTATAAATATATGGTGTCCCTGTGTAGTTGTACTGAGCACATATCTTATGAAGAATCTCTAAATGTTTGAAACTCCTTCTTTGGTGACATTTTCCAATTTTATCTATGAAGTTTACTTCTTTTATTTCTTGAATGTCAGCTTATATCTGTATTATAAATATGTATTTATAATAAGTATATATGTATAAATACATATTTATATATATATTTGTATACAAGTTTGTGTGTTGAAGCATATTGTTCTACTAATTAGTCTTAAGCATAGATCTCAACGAAATATCTAATGTGTATCAGACAATTGAAATACATGAATGAAAGTGTCGGAAATACATGAACGAGACAACTATTCCTTCTTCTCCGGCATTTTATACCCAAGTAGCACAGGAGTCCAGAGTGCTAGACAATTAAAATATAGAGAAAATGAAGAAAAATTATTATCAGAGAATCTGGGACCCTAAATTTTCATAAGACCTACTCAACAAGAGGGAAACCATGCCTGGTACTGGAAACCTAGCTAGTTACTGAGTGCTAGTTAAGTCATGGTTATTGGAAGAGAATCTACAACCACCAATTTACTAAACTAGCATACTTGCTGACAACAATATTTACACTTTGGTCCTTATATTCATAGATAAGTGTAATCTTCACCCTTCATAAAGGAAACTTCTGTTTGCAACAGATGGAAACCACTATAGAAAACCACAACCAATCAAAATGAAGAATTGTGTAGCCCACTCTCAATGGACACATCTACAACATACCCCCACACCTCAGGCTCAAGGAACACTGTGGAAAACAGGGCAGAAAGATTATAAGAGTCAGAGGATCAGGGAGTTTGCTGTGAGCTTGTGTCTCCTGGTAGTATTAGAAATTATACCCATAAAGTCTCAACAACATGACTGCCTAGACATTAGCTGAACAAGGATGACACCAATGAATAGGCCAAACTGGGTGGGGAATGTCCAGGAAGCTGTAACTCTATACAAAGAGCTATAGGTAACTTAGGAGAGCAGGGAGTGGGAGAGATGGTCTTCCCCAGGGAAGGGCACACCCATTGGCTGTCCAGTGTCAAATAGTCCTGACAATATACATAAAGGTAATATCATACAGACTGAACAGGAATATTTAGGAATACTCCCCCACACACACACACATGCATACATGTACCTGCATGTGTGCATGCGCATGTGCATGTGAGCACAATAACAATTAGTGGAAAAAGAGGCCACAGGTTTGAAGTAGAAAGAGAGGAGAGATACATGAGAAGATTTTTGGGGGAGGAATGGGAAGGGAAAAAGAATGTAATTAAATTACAATCTCAAAAAAAAAAACAAACAAAAAACAAAACCAAAAGAATATTTCAAACTGAAGGTTAATGTCAAATATTTGTAATTCAAGAAACTTCATATTCAAAACTTCTGATTGATTTGAGTATACCTACTTACTAAATTATTTTGTTCAACTCCTTTCAACAGAAAATTGTAACTTTTCACTAAATACCAGTCACTTTTATTGGCTGACCAGGACAAATGATATGACAATACAGATGCTTAATGAAAGCTTTCTGTTGGTTGCAATATCAGGGAAAAGCTTCTGGGGTGGGGTGGGGAGGTGGGCTTCCAGAGTCAAAGAAATAACTTCCAGATTTTCGAATGCTGGAACTAATGCTTTATTTATTGCTCTATGCGTGTTTACACAGAATCCAAAGCTAATCCACTGTGTCCTTTAAATATACATTCTATGCTACTTGACTCTAATACTAAGCATATCGCTCACATATTAACATGTAAAAATCTAAAATGAATGTTTTGTTTTTAAAACAATGCTATAATATAGTATGAATAACAAGTTTGTTAAGATTCAGCAAGTTTTAAAAAATGTACACAGTCTTCCTTTTTTAAACTAATTTTGAGAAGGCAGATTAGAATTGGGATAGGAAAACATAATGGCTGCAGAAAACCCCTGCTTGGTCTGGGAGCACGGTTTTAAATCAACATAAACTTCAAACAATACCTCATCGAACGTTCCTACCAAAACAAAACAAGAGAATATAGCAGAGGAGCATGTCAGTTGTCCTTTAAAGATTAATGTTTCTGGGTTTAGCTCATCTGTTACCTTTCAATGGCTAGTCACTCTTTTGTGCTTCTGGGTGAACATTTATTTTATATTTGTATGTGTCAACACTCCTGGCTGTGGAACCGCAAGAGTTAACGGAAGACAAAACTAATCTACTCTTCTAAATACTGAAATTTAGTTTGGAATTTCAGAATCTTTTTTTAAGTAAAATGTGTAACATCTAACACACTGCTGTGTGCTTTGGAAAAAAAGATAAAAGGGGGAGTTGGGGAGAAGGTCACCATTATAGCTGGAGTTTTAGAGACGGATATCATTGAACAAGTACCCTCTAAAGAAAGGCTGAAGGAGCTGGGACCCGTGCCATGCCCACATGTGGGAGATGAGTGGGTATGGGGCAAGTATGAAATGCTCGATGGGGTTTGTGGGTGACGAAGGGAGGAGGGAAGAGGGTTGCTGTGATGTCTGATAGAATTTTACAATGATGAATTTCATTCTCAGGAAGCCACAGGGCTGAAACATAGAAACTTGCAGAAATTCCCTATAAGCTAAGCAGATTGCCTCACTCTTTGCCTTAGGGAGAAAATGGTCACCTACTCACTTTGCATGGAATAATCTTCCTGCATCTGTAATTTTCCTTCTTGGTGGATTCCGTTTTCTTTAGAGATATTATAGAAGCCGTACTAGGATTGAAAACATAATAATAGACAAGAGAGTGTATTTTTCTTGTGAGGATTAATAGGAAACTAGAAAACAAGGGTTGGACCCTTCTACATCTCAGCTATGATACAACAGAAAGCAGGTGTGAAATGTAAGACATGGCAGTGGTGCTTGGGGTGTGACTATAGAAGTACCCCTAAAAATACAAGTATGTATTTGTCTTCTAAATAGCATCAACTACTTTCATTTTCAATGGAAGTCTAAACATTATTGGTAATTACAGTTTCATTTGCCTACTCACTATGAAAACATGTAATATGATGACATTTGATTGTGCTTGAAATATGGCATACTTGGAAGCCATACTCCAGCCACACATATGTACACATACAGCATGTATGTGTTTAGTTTGTATAGCATTGTGACCATGTTGCCATCTACAAAATTTACATTTGAGAACTACACAAAAAAGTTACAAAAAAAAAAAAAGTCATACTGTTCTAACTTTATGACTTTGTGTTGGGACACATTCATAGATATCATGGCTCTGTGTGGCCTTAAAGTGACCTGTTTCTGTCTCATCCCAGTGGCTTCCTCTCAAACACATAGCTGAAAAGACAAAGGTCTGCATTGCACTGTTTCATGTTGGCCCACTGTGCGCATTTTTACAGTCAGTTCTATGTTGGGATGGTTACCTACTACAAAGTCACTCCCTTCTCCATCATTTTCCAAGACTATAATTTGCAAAGTCATTACATGCAAAAGCATGCTGCCAAATTTAGTGTATATTAATGAGATAGTTAATACTGGACCATTGCTTTACAGGAAATGTGCTCATCCTACCATTTATCAATCATATTCATCCACTTGTGTCTACAATGATAGTAGTCTTAAGTCCTAAAATGACTATTTTGTATTTATATTTTCCTTAACACACACACACACACACACACACACACACACACACACACACATACACACACACACACACACAGCAGAGCTGTGCTCAGTACTAAATGACCTTGCTCATAGATGTCGCAGATGAACAAATGCGATTTCTGTCTCAGTTAATGGGTCCACTGCTGGTTTCACGCCATTCCTCTGCCTCTTGTCATTCATATCTCCCATTTCTCTATGGGAAGACTGAGCAAGGAGGCAAGGTTGCCTTCCTTAGCTGCAGACATTGGATGTGAGCTGACCTGAAACGTATGTACATAAGAAAGACCTCTGAGTGTAGACAATGGGGATTACGAACCCTTCCCTCCCATTTGGACACATCAGAGTCTGTCGGGGAGTCAGGATTTACAAGGACCCAAGAGAGCAAATGGTACAGTCCCCAGAGGCTATTGATAAAAGGAATAAACATCCAAGTATACAAAAAAAACCACCCCAATTCCTAGATAAGCCTCTGCATATACTCTTAAGAATAAAAGAAGATGCAGTTATACTAATTTAAACATACTCTTCTGCTTTACATATTTGGTTTATGAACTTAGCTATTAATATACTCAGTAGCCTCAGACACTCAATTTAAAACAAAAAATGCCAAGTACGTTGAGATCCTTGGTGTCGGTAGCGTTGTCAAAAGCAGCTCATGTCATTTTTGTCTCACAGTGTTTCCAAAACATAGTTTTGAATGAAGACCAGGGATCATTTTCATTCAACTCTAAGCTAAGCCAATACATGGGCTGATGAGTAAATTAGGAAGCACATGACCTGTCAAAAGATGGAATAAAGAGCATCTGTACAGAAGGCAGCCTGCCAGGATGCCATGTATGTGCCTGTTACCAAATGAGTGTTATTTCTAAACTGTTAAATTATTCCAATTGTAAGTGGAATCTTCATTTTTGTTCAAGGCATCATCCATTTGTATGTATGTACATAAGGGATTGGGAGAATGGGTGTAGACTTTGAACTAGGCCGGAGATTAAGGAAGAGGAACAGGAGTGCTCAGAAATGCAGGAAAGGCAAAGGGTCATCTGTAACATGAATATTGAAAGTATCCTGTTGTGGGTGGGAAGGCACAAAGAAGAGAGGAGGGTGGGGAGAAGTGTAGTGGAGAAAAACAGCAAAAACAAATTTGAAGAACACCATAATGAAACAATTCTCTGGAAGCTAAGAGAAATAATTAATTAATTGAAATAAAATGCAACTATTTGTTGTCACTTACATTCTATTGAGCCGTTTATGTCTTCTATGTTACATTCTCATATTATTTCATTTAATTCTAATATGATCACTGAATGGATTTAATTTCCCCCTCTGTTTTATAAATTAGGAAACAAAGATGCATCACAGTTAAGCATTAAGCATAGAATGGCAAAAATATAGATTTCTTCCCCTAAAAATGATCAGTAGGGATCTTTTCATTTCCTCTTCTCTCCTAAGTCTGAGGTCCAGTGAATCTAGGGATTATTGAGGAGTCATTTTTTAGTCTTTATACAAGGTCTTTGGTTTCTAAAAGCAATGAGTTCCCTCATCAGCCTTTGAATTCTGCTTTTTTGTGCTGGATTTATGTGAGGTAATTGGGTGTGAAACTCTAAACAGACAACACTATTGGGATAGATGTTTTAAATCACGAGGTTCCTATCATGAGGGAAGTCACCTATAGAAGCCACAGTGGGGCCATCAGCTGTCAAATGTCAGTATGAAGCTTTCAGGAGTATAGGTGTGCATATGGTCATGATTTGAAGCCCACAATCACAACAACCTTTCTCTAAATCCAATAGTCAGAGGTGCATCACCACCTTTAAAGGTGATTTTCTTTTCAGTTATTGAAGACTTTCAATTTGGAACAGCTCTATTAGGAGGTCAGTTCTGCAGGAAGGCAGCATATAGCCAGGACTTAACATAGAACACTGGCTGGCTGCTTGGGAGATCGTGACAACTATGGATCAAACAAGGCTCAGCAAATGAGCTATAAGAACAACAAAGATACATGGGACACTTAGCCAGTCTGTGTGAGTCACAGAGGGCAAGAGGCAGAAAGGACAGCATTGTGTTAAATCTGAGTAGTTATAAGGAATTATTGGCAAGTAGGACTTTTTTGCTCTTGTCTTTTCAACTCTGGCTCAAATTGGCCTATATCTCTTGTAAGCCTCTCCCAATGCAACCCAGAGCCTTTGGACTCATACAACTGAAGAGAGATGGGTGGAAGTATATTAGGACTCTTCATAGGGACCTCAGGTGATGCAGCTAAAGGCATATACAACTATGTGGTGTTACCACTATTGATGCATTTTGAGGAAATCATAAAAGCCACTAGGAAGAGATGAGCTGCCTTGAAGAACAATAGCAAAGATCAGGAGAAGGGATATGACATATGGGTTGGCTTTGTTGTAGATACCATAGAACAGAAGAAACAAACATGATGATTTGGGTATAGATGCCATAGAGGGGGAGGAGAAGGGTCATGCATGATGATTTGGTCATAGATGCCATAGAGGGGGAGGAGAAAGGTCATGCATGATGATTTGGGTATAGATGCCATAGAACAGGAGGAGAAGGGTCATGCATGGTGATTTGGGTATAGATGCCATAGAACAGGAGGAGAAGGGACATGTGTGCAGACTTTGTTGTAGATATCATAGAGAAGGAGGAGAAGAGAAGGGACATGATGGCTGACTTGGTCATAGCATCCTATATAGTGCTCCATTTTCCCACTGATCCCAGATAGTAACTCACAAGAACACAATTTCAGTTTACTTTAATGTATGGTTAACTTGATGACATTGTCTACAACTCTCTATTAAGAGCATGGTCCAGTTCATGACTGAGGGAATATGAAGCCAAAAATTGTGTCCTAGAGAAAATAAATTTCATGAAAATGTTACACCCAGTGTTGATATTATCACTTGCTGTATGCACTGATATCATTGGCTGTGCTACAAGATACACAGAAAAAAACACATCCCACCTCTTATCTATCTGTTTCCATTTATACTACATCAACATCAGAACAAAAGAGAAAGCATTTTTCACATTTCTTGTTATTTAACATATGGCTAAAAAGTCACTTGAGTACACTTCAAATGGGTAGATTTAGACAGACTATCTATGTTTGCCTTGCATTTGATTCAGATCCCCCAAAACAAAATCAAAACTGTTCAATTCTCTGGCTTTCTTGTAAGTTGCAAATAATAACGAGAGCAATGATTGATCATCTTTACAACTAAATGAAAGCTATACTGAGGCAAATTTGTTCAAACCATCAGAGCTTACGACCTGCCTTTGCCTAGTGAAATAGATCTACACCATCGTCAAGTGTGCTAGCATTTCGGTTGAACTATTCTGTCCCTTCTGAATGTTCACTGATGACAACTTACTTCCCAGCCCCAGCTAGGGCCAGGCATCCAACATAGATAGAATTGCCTTTTAATTGCTGAGAACGTATTCTTTCTCTTTAGGCTTTGTTTGTTTGGAAATGGCTTTTGAGGATGGTAAGCCTTTGCTTCACAGATTCAGCTTTCAAAGCTTTGCATATTCACTATTCAAATAGAGAAAAGACTGTTTTAGAAAGTGTGTGTTCTCTGTTTAATTAGCTGTTTGGTACCCTGTAGTCTATGCCTGTAGGCAATGGGTTGAATTCAGAAGGCATTTAGATACTCTCTGTGGTGCTTAGAGTATCGCAAATGTGGAGGAGCAGCCTACTACCCGCTAATCTGGGTTGTGGCAAAGCGAGGTTTCTGTAGATTCAACCTGTGGAGAGGAGCGATTTCCATTATGCAAGCCTAAGACTGGGTGTGTGAGGCACATTCATTGTTTCCATGCATGGCTTCCCAATTCCTCAATGGAAACTAAGCTCCAGTCCCAGAGTACTTACCAAGTACTTGGAATTTTGACGGAGAACTGACAGTTGTTCTAGACCCAAAATTTTCACCACAGTCAGACATTACATTTCATCTACCTCACAAAGCCATCTCAAACTAAGGTATTTTTATATACTTTTAATTCAGTCTTTGAAAAATTTATGTATGTTTATAATGCATTTTGCACATTCACCAGCTCCTCCCAACTCCCCCAGGCCTCCCTAATTTCATGTCCTTTGTGTTTTCTCTCTCTTTTTAAAAAATAACCCACTGAGTGTCATTAGCACCACTCATAAGCAAATGGGTGCAGTGGGGTGGGAAACAGACCAGTGGCCACACACACCTCAAAACTGACTCTCTCTTCCTCAGCACCCATCAACTGCCAATAGCTCCTCACTAAAGGTGGGGCATCACGAGCCTCTTCCCCATTTGTGCTGGAATTTTGACAGCATGATATGACAGGTTCCATATTGTGCAGGTCTTGTATAGGCTACCACAGCTTGTGTGAGTTCATGGCTCAGGACTGGGACAGCCCTGCCATGTCTAGAAGACACCATTTCACAGCGCCCCTCCTCTTCATCCTCCTGCTCTTACATTCTTTCTTTGTTGATATTCTTGAAGCTTTGAGGGAAGAAGGGTGCACTGTAGATGTAACCATCTTGTTAAATAAGAAACACAGAGCCAATTGCAGAGTTAAAAGTCAAGAGGTCAGAGCAATAGCTGAAAGGTGAATACCTTACCCTTCGCTGCCTCTGCTGTCTTTCCTCTCCACAAGAGACCTACTTCCTGTGTTATTCTTTTTTTTTTTTATAGACTTTCTGTTCTGCTTTCTCATTGGTTATAAACCCAACCATATGACCTCCTCGTCACTGCCTGTCTGTACAGACCTCCAGGTCTTCTATGGTTGGTATTGAGATTAAAGGTGTGTATGGCCATGCTGGCTGTATCCTTGAACACACAGAGATCCGCCTAGCTCTGCCTCCCAAGTGCTGGGATTAAAGGTGTGCACCACCACTGCCCGGCTTCTGCTATGGCTTGCTCTGACCCCAAGGCAACTTTATTAATATACAAATAAAATCAAATTTCAGTACCAATAAAATATCACCACAGTGCATTGATGTTGATGTCTCATTTAAGGATGAACACTCACAATTGCTTATTCCCAGCACTTTGACCAAGTATGTGATATATATACATATATGTATATATAAACATATATATGTTTATTGCTGTTAATTTCTTTTTTGTAGATTTTGTTGTTTTAGTTTTAAGTAGGGTTCCTTTCCTTCCATTTCCTCTCATTTTTTAAAGTCCTAGTTATCAAGGTCACTGGCTTTGAAATAAGAAGTAAGTAGATTCAGTTCTAGATTTTTCTGCTCATTGGTTCTATGAATTTAATGTCTTCGAACCATTGTTTTCCCATCTGTAAAATGAGCTAATATTCATAGGGGTTTTGAAGATGAAATCTAACAAGAGCTTCTTCATCCTTTTAAAAAAGATTTTCTTTTGATAATTCAGGCTTTGTGCCAGTTGTCACCTTTAGGTGGAAGAGGAAGCCACTGTGCTTGTTGTAAAGTATTTTATTTTAATTGTTTTCCTTTTTTAAAAAATTTAATTTAATTTTACATATCAGCCATGGGTTCCCCTGTCCTCCCCCCTCTTGCCCCCAACCCTGCCTTCCCCCCAGCCACCACCACCCCCATTCCCATCTCCTCCAGGGCCAAGACTCCCCTGGGGATTCATTTAAACCTGGTGGATTCAGTCCAGGCAGGTCCAGTCCCCTCCTTCCAGGCTGAGCAAAGTGTCCCTGTGTAAGCCCCAGGTTCCAAACAGCCAGCTCATGCACTAAGGACAGGTCCTGGTCCCACAGCCTGGGTGCCTCCCAAACAGTTCAAGCTTGTTATAGGGCTCAGCTCTCACGCAATCTTGGAGCTGGCTAGGCCATCTGTAGGAGGTTGGGTTTTCTGGGTCTGGGATTGCTGGCAGCTGGGAAGAGTGCTAGGGAAGAGCTGAAGTAGAAGTGGAAAGTGGAAATCCTAGGGATGACCTGGGGACTGCCTCTTTCCTAGTGCCTCTAGCCTTGGTATGCGGTGAACTGAAGGAGGGAGGGGCTGTCTCCTCACATCCCTGTGTACATGACCCAGCACCACTGCCCCGTGGAGATAGAGTATCCGCCAGCCCAGATGCTCCTAGGGCAGCTGCTGAAGCCGCAGACCCATGGAGAGGGAGCTGATGTCCAGCAGTGCTAATGGGGTCTCTGTTCTCCTGACCCCTTCTTGCTTCCCTTTGTTTACTCCTGTTCCACTGAGCTAGTTGTGCCTGGGACCTTAAATCCGTGCATTTGCTCAGGGCTCTAGTCTAGCTACATAGGCCCTGCCCTGCCCTTTGAGGAGTGTGTTCTAACACACTGGAGCGAGAATTTCATAGTCACAAACAGCATAGCACTTGGTCCCTACCCCTCACTGGGAGTCAATCTGGATTCAGAAAATGGCCATGTATTATCTGAGGGGGAGGCTCAGAATCCCTTC